>NC_054058.1:79107836-79409503 GCF_017639655.2 Falco naumanni | reverse complement strand
TACAATGATACAAATGACTTTATGTACTCCAGAGGAAATAAATGATAGTTTCCATTATCACATCAGTCAAATAACATTTTCACACAAATCTGTTTACATTCACTAGAACGATAACATAATATGCTCTTCAGCAATACTGCCTTATCAACCTGCAAAGCGGTCTAATAACAATCAACACAACATTCAAAAGCCTACACTCTCATTTTGCCCACAAAAGTTTGTTAAAAACCCTGATATCTCTGACATTCAAAAATAATGTTATAAATATGCAAATTATTTTTTTTAAGTAAAATATTTGCATCTCCTTTCCTCCTCCAGGCTTTTGAACTTCTGAGGTCAACAAGGACAAACAATACCACTAGTGTCTCTTTGCAAAAAGCTGGGTTTGCTGTCTGCAAGCAATGGTATCATTTCCATAGCAACCCCCTAACTATTAATTTTCAATTAAAGCAGACACAAAGCGGACAGCCTGAGGCTGGCAGACAGTGTCAAGAGCCCATCTCTGTAGGCAACAGTTTCACACAGCTATCAAGCGATAGGTGCCTCCTCCACAAAGCTGTATCAGAGGTACGTCAAGTTTAGCTGGTTAAAATTACATTAACCTTGAGTTCAGTTCTAAATATTTTATATCAGGCATTTACAAAGACAACAAAATACTGACCAAAGCCTGAGTCAGAAGTAAACTAGCAAACAATTTCAAAATATATATGCAGCATAGGAAAGGAAAAAGAAAAACCATGGGAGGATATGCTTCTCAATGCCTATGATACCACTGCATTTGTCAAAACCCTTTTAATCCTTAGTATTCTCATCATCATCATCATCATCACCATCATAATCTCCTAAAACACACTCCACACTCTTAAATAAAACAGTCAATACACCTACTCTATTATGCAGATTAGAATTAATTCCAAGGCATAAATTTTCCATAGATGTCACAACACAGAGTGCTATTCTGTAATTAAAAAAATAACACATTTTCAAGTATCAGGGAATTATGTAATTTCTCTCTCTGTTTCACTTGCCATCTTTTCACCAGAAACTAAGTTTCCAGTTCCAACCTTCAACTCATTGCCACCAGCTTTTGGCCTAACAACCTAGAGGTGCACCTGGTGTCTTTTGCATTTACTGTTCTCCCTTCTGCACTGAATTCTTTCTGACCCAACAACAAACTCAGAAGACATTTCTTTACCTCCTTACCCAGGATCAAGGCTGTCATTAGGTTTTCTTTTTCTTTTTTTTTTTCTTTTTTTTTTCTTTTTTAATCACCCCGTATCTTCTTCCCTCCTTAATTGGAGCAGGTGGGCCCCTGTATGCAAATAAAGACCTCTATAACAGCCGGGTCCTGTGCAGTTACATAGGTAGCCTACACCTCAGGCTGCTACTGCATGGGATTTTTCACTCCAGGGTGCAGAGAAAAACCCGCTGGCAGTGACAGGTATTATGTCACAGCCTGTTTTCTACCAAACAAAAGATGACAGGCAATGCAAACTGTTTTTCAGATGACAAGTTCCCGTCAAATGCATTGCTCTAATTCTGCATCCTTACTGCCCTTTTGCCTCCAGAAACAATTATGCAAAAGAACATATAACAGGTCAGGATCCCCCCAAACTCGATATGATCTCAGTTGTAATCCTCTGGACAACTGTCAGCTCTTGCAACAGTTGGATGCTATCTCTAGTACTGCACGATCTATAAGCAAGCTTTGCACTGATAAGCCAAAGAACTGATTTAATAACAGTCCTGAGCACTAGAAGGAACTATGAGGAAGAAATGTGAATAGTACATATCAGCATTAAGTAATACAAATTCCAAAATGCATGGATGATATTTAGGGAAACCCTGTATTCATTTAACTACTAGTAACTAGAAGTCAGAGGCTAACCCTGCAAAACCTTTATGCATGGGAGAGGACAGACAAGACTATTTGAACAGGTAAGAATTAGAAGGAGACACAATCATGAATTTACAGAATAATTACTAGGTTTAAATTGTATGTATTTACATTATACTGTAGATGTGATCACAGAACACACACTACCATATTTAATCCTAATTAAAACAAAACAAAACAAACAAACAAACAAACAAAAACCCCAACAGTCAAATTTTGTCATTTATTTCCTGGTATACAAATGCTGCTCCCTACATTTACAACATTAGGGTTAAATAGTTAGATATCAAAAATTTACTGTTTCTATTCAAGCTGTATTTTAATAATGAGAACGTAACAAGGATAGTAAAATTAAAGATGCCATGAACAACTTTAAAGCAGGCCCTCCAAATTTCTAGTCTTTAAAGTTAAGCTTGCTTAGCAAGCTGTTTCCCCCCCATCTTACTCAATTAACAGCAATTAACATTGGTAGCAATTATATGCAACCACAGGGAAGAGGAAGGATTGACCATTTGGCCTCCAATTTCCCGGTTTTCCAACAACATTATTGTTTGCTATATGCAGATGTTAAATGAGTAAGACACAAACCCTTGGATGCTTGTTGTAGGTGGATTTTCACTTTCCAAGGGTTTATTAGAGCCCCGCAGTGAAAAGTCCCTGCGGGAACTCACACTCACTTTGTACTGAAGATGGTTTTACTGCTGCTGCCATCCCACTGGGGCAGTCTAGGAACAAACTCAGGAACATGTTCAGTGAGTGACTCTGGGACCTACGCCTTCAATGCTTGTGAAGACACCGCGAAGAAGCAAACCCTAACCAACAGCACTGGTAAGGACTGATGCACGGGTGATGATACACGGGTGAGCTGCCACCTTCTCAATTTATACAACTCAGCCTGCAACTCTGCACCCTAGGTGACCACATGATACAAAGTACAATCATTTATTTTTCATTAATTTCCCAGTTCAAAGTATCCTAAATATTGAGAGGATTGGGCCACAGATCAGCAGTGTGGGGTCTTACAGCACAATGACAATGGTGTGAGTTGTGTGTCCCTCAGCATGGCACAGGGACACGTGAGGGCAAGCGAGGGCACAAGACTTGTCTTGAAGGATTGTCCTGGGTAAAGGAAGTCAGTCTGGCTGGAGTGGATCCAAGGGTGAACAATCCTGTCTGCTGTCGTGCTCTGCCTCCTGGGGTGGGGGGGAAGCTTCAGGAGAAGGCCTGAGTGGGAACTGGCACAAACACAGTGAGGGTGATCGGGAGCCCTAGCGGGGAATAGAGAATGAGCCCAGCAGCTGGTGCCCGTCACATGTGAAGTTCATGTACACGGGTTTTACTCAGAACATCTTTCACTTAATGAATGACTGAAAAAAAGTCTCTGGTTTCCAGCAATGATTGTAGTCGGTTCCACTCAAAACCTGAAGTCCTTAATTGTTAATACTTTGTCAACACTTCCTTCTTTTTCTCCCTCATAAGGTTAATATTAAACTATGTTACAAACATCTTTGGGGAAAAAAAATTATCAACTTACTAGGAGTTCGGTATTTTTTGTACATAAATTTATTACTGTTTTTTAAAAATTGAGACAGTGTGAATGGTTAATCTCTTGACTATTCTGTAATTAACTGCTGTGGACACAAACCTCTCTACCCAAGTGCATCAAAGATAGATCATGTTTTGTTGCAAACAGTAAGTTGCCATCACACTACAACACTCAGATAGTCATGAACCAACTGGTTAATAACAGTTTTTACTTGCAGCATGTGACCAAGGATACTAGATTAAAAACAGTGGAGTGGCCAGATATTCTTTAAAGCCTCTGTTTGCAATGAACTACAAATATGTTCTCAACCCAGGGTGTTTATGAAACTCTGAGAGGTTTTGGCAATAAACCAAACTAGAACAGGTTGGAGGGAGGGAGGTTTCTAGATCTCTGGTTTAGATTCCCCTCCGCCAATACTAACGACCACTCTGTGTTTACCAGGAGGAAGTTCTGACAACTGTATGTAGATCTAGAGATGCAATAAAGAAGAACAGTGAGTTTCAATTCACTATTTACAACCCACTGATTTGTTGACTGACTGTTCTTGTTCGTAGCCATTTAACATCAATATTTAATTCACACAAAAAACCTGTTAGCATACTGACACCTTTTCTCCAAGTAGGAAACTTAAAATAGCCACTTGAGACTTTCAAGATGTATTCCAGCAAATTAAAGAAGACACAAGTAGTACTTGAAAAAAGCCATATCGAAAGATACCATATGCATTTTAGTGAATGACAGCCAGATATTCTGTATCATCCAGAACTGAAGACAGATTCAAAAATCCTGTCACATACACAAGATATGAAAGAAGCTAGAATGATAGGTAAAACCCTCTCCCTGCAAAGAGTTTAGTTTTTCAGTATGAACTAATACACCATCGGCCTCATTGGTTCTAGTAGTATTTACAATTTCACCAGAAAGACCCAAAAAATAACAGAACCATTTTGCCTCTATTATACCTTTGAAATTAGCAACCAGCTACCAAGGCTAATCTTCATTTCAGACTGTTCTGAGTGCGTGTCAGAGCCACTGCCAACAGGCACAAGAAGCAATCACAGGGAAAACCTATTTTCACCAAAAAAAAACCCCAACAGTACCACTGAAATGATTCTTCCACCCTCAATTATTAAAGGACTCTCAAAATAGAATAAACTCGCTGATATTTCTTGCCTTCACAGCAGCCAAGTTTGGCAGGTTCCCAGACGGGCTGCATACACGCTCCTGTCTCTTACAAAGCCAAAATGTCTGGCAGGATAGAAAGCAACAGAGTTATGTTCAGCGGGAAGAGAAAGGATGGGAAGTTCAATACACTTCACAACTGCAAGGCAAGGGCCTTCTGCAGCTGGAGACACCCCCCCTCCAGGGCACCACAGGATCATGGCCTTAGTAAATCCCTGCACCTACCAAGGGGAGGATTAAGGGACGCAGTGCTGCCCTCCTCAAAACCACCATTGCTTATCTCTGTTTGCTAGATTTGCATATGTTTAATGTTGGGTGGGGTTTTTTTTTAGTTTTTCAAACAGCAGGTTGCAATGGTACTGGTTCCTTCCAATGGCATTTACACATTTCCCTCCTCTCATGATATTCACGACAAAATGTGTCACAGTCAGCAAAAGAACTCAGATGTTTTCGAAGCTCTCACTCAACCAGAAGTCTTGTCACCTGCTCCCACCCAAAATAAGGAACGCTCTGTCCTTCCTTGATGAAGGTCTGCAACAGCTTCCTCAGCTCATCTATTCCTGGCCTCATTTATTCCAGCTCCATGTTCCTGATGGAAGTTCCAACTCATGGAGTTCGATTTGGTCTTTCTGCACTATTTTGGCTCTGACCTGACAGAGCAGTGACCTACTGAAGCTATTTTCTACCCAGAATGACAACCCAAAAGGAAGGCTTGGAGGTCTGGAGATTACAGCTCTGGAAATTTTAAACAGTGCCACCTACCAAGTCCCAGAAATCCTTACTCTTCCCAGTCACTTTGCAAATGCTTTTACTCTCACATGTATCTCCAAAACAGCTAGATGCCACATACAAAAACCTTATACACTGAAGAACAAATTTCTTCTATATTTAAATAACAAGTTACTCCACTGCCTGTAGAAAAAAATTGCTATTTTAGTAAGACCCACATAAACAAGGGTTTGAGCTCCCTCTGCAGGCTCCCTGTCTGTAATTAACGAAGAAATTCTTTTCCCACGGCCACGCAGTCATAAACGAATAATGATGATGTGCAGAAACAAAAACGTTTTGACAGGATTTGGCACGAGAGTAGTTGAAATGATCATTGATGTTGTTCTTTAAACGAGACATTTGGGGAAAAATCTGGCCTAGTATAAACAGGTGCACTCCGCCACAGTGAAAAGAGTGCCAGGCTCTTCGGAATAGGTTTAGCAAATTTTGTGTTAGTTGGATGGCAACTTAAAATAAATTATAATAACTAACTACAAGAGCTAGTACCTGTGGAAAAGCGTTAGGAGAAAAGAGTGCCATCAAGACAGAAAAGCAAGCAGATGTATGTAAAAGATTAACTTTTAACTTTAACTAGTAAAGCAGATTATGCTACTGCACCAGGCTTACACTGATTTAGTGGCACTGAGTATCTGGAGTGTACAAAGCATTAAAATCACAACCAGAGACTTCTAGCCCAAGTATGATCAGATCTGCACACTCAGGAACTAAATAAGCTCTAAGTTTCACTGGAGCCACTATCTAATGGGATTTCACAAAGGATTAGACCAGAAATGTGGATTTCTTTGGCGCTTCAAGCCCAATCATTAAAAAGAAACCTCCTTTTTCAAGCTAATAGCCTTTTTTTTCCCCTTTTCACGTTAGGGGAAGAAAATCAGGACTTAAGAGACCACATAGAATCTTGCAAGAAGCTATTCAGATTACACAGTGATAATAATATAAAAGAGAGAAAATATATTTCATAAACAAAGCTACATAATAACGTTACATTGAAATACACATCTGTGTTTAGTAGTTCTCCAGTCCAACCTTTCACTGTATTTCAGTCCCAGTCTATTCTGGCTAGGAGTTCAGGTATGAAACCCACAAGAAAAGAATGTAACAGTGCAGCAAATAACTTCTTTCATAGCCACAGACATCAGAAATACCAAACATACAAAAATATTAGAAAACACAGTGGTATCTAAAGCTTTAGCCCATATCTTTCTCAGCAAATGAGAGAGAAATTAAGATTTTTACTAGCTAGAACTCAGCTATTTCTTGTAGAAGACACTCTTGTATAGTCACGTTTCTCATTAAACATTTATAATTGACATTCAGCCAAAAATTTCCCTGATTTCAACTGTTTACATGCCATATTACACTATTTTCCCATTCTTGTACCTTCAAGGTCTATGCATGCTATCATTTTTAGATAATTGCCCTATTTTTGTGCTGAAGCCTCTTAGAGGTAAGACTGTTATCACACTGTGGAGTGATCTATAATCTCTGGTATGCAGAAGAGCTCTCTTTGGGGCCAGAAGGAGTATTGTGAATTCACTTTGGCAGTTTTGCTCTGTTCATCAGCCCACATGCAGCTGAGACCCTCTTTCTCCAATGTGGCTTTTTTCTGTTTGTTGAGATGAGCAGTATGAAAACCAGCTGGCAGCCAGATACTAGTGATGCTTCCCATGATCAGTACTGGACCAATACTGTGCAAAATCTTTTTCAACAGTCTAGGCAACAGAATGGAGCGTACCCTCAGCATGCCCATGGATGGTCCCAAACTGGGGTGTGTGGAGAGGACGTGGAAGCACTACTGGGCTGCTATTGAGAAGGAGCTCAATAGGGCAGAAGAGTGAGCTGATGAAGAACTCCATGCAGAACCTCACCAAAAGCATGTGCAAAGCACTGTCCCTGGGAGGTAAGAACCCTGTACTAGAGGTGATGATGCAACAGAATAGAAAGCATCTTTTCAAAATAAGGTCTGAGGTGTTCTGATGGACAAGTTGAACATGACCCTGCAGGTATCCTTGCAGCTAAGAAGGCCAATTGTACGCTGAAGTGTAGGCATTGGGTCGAAGGAAATGGTTTATTCTCTGTTTGGCACTTGCGGCATTGCATCTGGAGTACTGTGCTGTATGCTTCTGTACAAGACACCAACATACTATGGGAGTCCAGCAGACCATCAAGGTGCTAAGGGAGCCAGGACATTATGTATGGGGAGAGTTTGAGACTGCTGGGTGTGTTCAGCCTTCAGAAGAGAAAGCTATGTAAAGATCCCTTTACTGTCTTCAAGGACCCTGAATGCTAAGGTGTGGAAAGGTGGAACCAGAGGCACACAGCAACACAACAAAAGGCAATGGACACAAGTTGCAACAGAAGGATATCTGATTCGATGATGGAAAAAATCATTTACAGTGAAGTCTAATACTGCAACAGGTCTCCACCCTCAGATCATCCTGATCAGCCTGGTCTAAGTCAACTGTGCTTTGAGTGGGGCATGGGGCAGCATCACCCCCAGAGGGTCCATTCTACTTAAATTCCACCAGAAGCCCATGATTTTATCTATTACCAGTCCTGGCTCATGGATATTCTTGAGTACTGTAGACATTACCCAAGCCACCTCTGGCTGTCACATGCAATGGCCAGAGGATTTACAGAAGCATTTGCCAAAGTTCCCTGTGCATGCACAGACCAGCTCTCACACTTGCTCAGCGAGCACAGCAACTCCGCTCAACTGGGAATGCACCAGGTTTCCTTGTGCATGCTCAGATTGCTGCTCCAGCACCTGCATAGCGAAGTCATGTCCCATATATTAGCCAAGACAAACTTTGTGCAATAGTGTTACGCTAAAACTGCATCAGTTGGATCTGTGCATGCACAGGGCTGCAATAGAACATGCAGATCAAATCATCCACAGCTACCTTGAGTAAGCTTGCGTGAACTTTGGTAACACTGTTCTGGTAACTCCTTCTCATTCTTATGCTGCATCTATCAAAATGCATTGGAGTATCTGTTCCAAACAGCTTTAGACATGGTTTACAAAATCTACCTCATCTAAAACTCTAATAGTGTGTGTACATATATTATATATATAAATAAAATCTTAAATCATCACACACACACCCCAAAAAAAAAGCCCAACCTTTTTTCCTCACTGAATCCCTTCATGTTTGTTTTGGTTAACCAAGGCTCAGACTTAAACGAAATATTTTACCTGTAGTAAATCATAGTTACCAATTACATAGTTTTACATTATAGTTACAAATTCATGAACCATTAGCTACCGACCTGATGATCTGATACCCTGCTTATAATAGCGCCCACATTTTGTAAAGCATTTTTCATCAGCAAGTCAGTATCATTATCCCCATTTTTTAACAGATGAAAAAACTGAGGCATAAAATAAGGAACTGATTGGATCAAGGTCATGTAGCAAGCCAGCAGCAGAGACAGGAATAAAAACAAGGTGGCCTAAGACCTAGCGCAATGTGCCTCACTGTCATTTCCTCACCCCAATGTCTCTTTTGTCTGGGTTCCTGAATTTCAATTTACCCTCTCTCGAGTGTATTAACTTACTTTGAGGCAAAAACATTCTAATTTTCTGGTTGTGTGACTGCTCCCTCTGTTGCAGTCTTTATGGGTACTCAGATACCTTTCTAGATAGTTAAAAGATAAAATAAAAGATATGGCAAATGAGATTGTATATACACTTTCTATGATTAATTTAATGGTGACAGAGTCTTGATTTCCTCATCCCTGTACAGACAGTTATCATGTGCTGAAAGCTTTTGTTACTCTGTTAGTGCTGTTAGTGTTGACAACTCTAACCAATTAGTATTTTCTCACTGACACGCTTTTAGTAGTATTCTGGATAATTAATTAAATAAGAGCAGAGATGCCAGAAGGATCTGGGATTCACCAGCTGGTATCTTACCATATTGTTATCTACAGTCCTTCTAACCAGCTTTGGATTCTAACTTATTTTGGGGTTAGTCTTCATTAAATACTTTGCCAGAAGTTATAATAAAATTGCTGCTTCATTTCTTTTTTTCTCGTTTTGCTCACTAGATCTGTAATTCTATCAAGAAAATAATTATATTTATTTGACAGAAGAGATGACAAATTTATCAAACACTGAAGATTCTCAGAATCTGGAGTGTCTCACTTGGAAGTCTAAAGGGATGACTCCACTCCACAGTTAAACACGAACCATCAGCATTCCAGCTAGCTGCAGAATGGAGCTCAGACACTCCGCAGGGCTTTTCAGTGTTAATACCAAAATGAATGTCTCTGCATGGACATACAGCTGTGCTATGTAGAAGTACTTAGGTGGATCAGTACTAGCTCAGGTAGAATGAGTATGTACTACATCGCTTTCCATTGCACAACACAAACCCATTGAAAGCATCTTTGAAAGACCGTCTCAGTTCTCACAGACAAGCTGCAAACCAGCAAGTAATGCCTGAAATACCACGTGGCACTGAAGCCTCGAAGTCTATGAAAGTAAT
Source organism: Falco naumanni (assembly GCF_017639655.2). Taxonomy (NCBI): domain Eukaryota; kingdom Metazoa; phylum Chordata; class Aves; order Falconiformes; family Falconidae; genus Falco; species Falco naumanni. The sequence continues at coordinate 79,399,599 of NC_054058.1, read as the reverse complement.
CCAACGCTTTGCCTCCCTAGATGAAAAGACATCACTCAAGTGCCAGAAGTTCTGCTACCAGGTAGGCTGAGAGGCACCACTGTAAACAGCTCTGCACACTGGAGACAGTTGGTGATTCCCAAATTTGCACATTTCACATGCACAAATTTGCCCTTCAGAGCTGCAAAGCTTGCAAGGATTTTGCCTAGCAGCAAAGGAGAACAGTGCATTGAGCACGAAGTACAGCAGCATGGCTACTCTTCTGCAAAACTGCAGCAAAAGGAGTGGAAGGTGGTTAAAAAGCTGCAGGCCCTACCATAAATGCTGTGGGGTCCTGCAAAATGCCACGTTTGACATGGTAAATAAAAATGTCACTGAATAGCTAAGTAACTACATAGCTCCTGGCAGCTCATATAATATCTACTCCCCTATTATGGTCTGATTCAGCAAGGTATTCAAAGCATGTTCACAACTAAAACTTCCCAAGTATTCCCACCAGCTTTACTACGAATAGTCAGTCCCCTGAAGTTTCTCATGATGCTGAACTGAGGACATGTGACTTACGTTTTTGCCCGTAACTGATACATCAAACACTAATTACTTAAGTCAGTGTAAATGTTGCAGTGATGCTTCACTTTCTCATTAATTCATAAAGGAAATATATATTGCACATTACAGATTGAAAAGGAGTTCTTCTGCAATTCTTCAAATATTTTGCAATATTAAAAAGTTATTGCTTTGTACTGGGATGAAATCAAGTTTGATTTTTAAATAAAGTTTGCTTTTTAAATAGAAAGGAGATCATAAGAAACACCCCACCTATCCCACCATATCATTTAAGGATTTTCATCACAAATACATTCCACTTGTCTTCAAGTTCCTGCTCTTGATTACTTATGAAAAATGGAACATCTCCAGGAGAGATTAGAAAACATGCACAGCATGGTTCTCAACACCTCAGATGCCTCACAAGTGGTATATCCACAACAGATTCCCGGCAAGCTGAAAGAGGAACACCAAAAACAATTTCAAGAGTATAGCTCATGGTTATCTCTTACCAATTGATAAACATGATGCCAAATCTGGGTCAAAATAATAAATGGAATATGGAAGATGAGGCAAAGGGGAAAAAACCAGTACAAATTCAAACTTTCTGAAAGGAGGCCGAGGCCAAAAAGAATACAACCAAATCTTGGTATGTGATGGCAAAAGGAACAGCTGAACATGGAGCAATAAACTGGGGAAAGGCAGAGAAAGCAGCAGCCAAAAGAGAATCCTTTCTAACAACTGCAGTCTTACTCAGTCAAAATAGGAATGAACCTAAAAATGAGAAAGTAAAAGGAAGAAAACTAAATTTTAAGGAAGATGTCTAGATTTAGTCCTGCAGGGAGTAAGAACTGCTCTTGTAGAAGACGTAATGTGTACCTAAACCCTATTCTTTATGGGCCAAGCCTTTTCTGACTACTCCAACTCATCAGAGGAACTGGGATGATTAAAAATATGTAAGCATATCTATTCTACCTATAGATGTCCTCCTCCAAGTAACCAAGGAGGACATCTGACAGATATTTTGAAAGAAAATTACATTATTTTGATAACAGGAATTACTTCTTTTTGAAGTTTGATTAAGTACAGTAACAGCTAAAAGCCCAGGCTGATGTCCGTCATCTAAATGCTCATCAGGCTTAGCTCCACCTAATTTCTCAGCTCCTCTGGTGCTAGTAAGGATCCATTCACAATGCCAAAGTCACCATTTACTGCCACTTCCAGGGACTTGGCAGCTTGATCTATACTAGTAAATCAAATACTTCCCAGAAACACTCCTGAGCACTAGAATATGATCACCTACATTTTAAATTGTTAAAATTGCACTTGAAATGCTTTTCAGTCATACAAGCTAGCGCTCCATCAGACAATTTCCAAGCACAGTTCACAAGTGAGAACATTGCAGGAACCATTCCAAATAAGCAGGTGGATCTTGCCACAAATTGCTTTGGAAGCTCAGGGAATATACACTATAGACATCTGATGTTCTGTGCAGTGGGACTCACAGCAAGGGGATGATCCTGAGTATGGCTTATTTGACAGTCTATGCACAGCCTAAAAATCCAGTTGCAGTGGTATCCCAGTGAAACAAGGCTCATCCTACTGATGTTTTTGTTGCTTCACTCACCCACCCACACCCACCTCCCAACTCCATGAAAAATTCACTAGAAACAGAGCTGCCAGCAAAATAAAATTGCAAACTTCTCTTTCCTTTCCCAACATTCCTGAGCAATCCTTGTGTTCTAACCTGTCTTGGAGCTCTCCACCTCCTTCAGAAGGGTGCTCTTCAGTACCTTCCTTTTCTGCAACTGATTTTCCAGTAATCCAAGTCAATCCCTTCTGATAATATAGTAAAAACCATGTTTCTCTAGCCTGATCTGGCTTGCCCATTGCATGATTCTTCAGCATACCTGCCTGATCAGCTATGCTACCATGGCCGCAGAACTTCACACAAATTGATGACTATCCAGTTGGGAGATCATGGGTTTAGCCTTGCACTGGAAGATACAAGAAAGACTCACACCCACAAAACCCCAGCCAGTCTACAACTGGAAGAGATTATCATTTAAGAAAATAGCACTCAGTTGAGGATAAGGAGTTAAAAATGTGGATTTGGGCCCTCTATCCTTCTTTTCCAGTTTTGGCTATCTCAGTTTCTTATCTAGGAAGAGCAGATAGAAACTCTTTCTTGAACCTCGCTGAAGGCAGTATATGATGAAGAGAAGTTTCAAAGTTTTCTGAAGTCAAACTTCTCTCAATACTCATGATGAAAAACAAAGGAGACTGACAGGTTCTTGGACCTTCCGCTTTGGCTTGTAAGGCACAAGGGAAGAGAATATCCCTCTGTAAACTGAGCATACATTGGAATGAGGGTTTCATCTGTTTTTAACAGTAATTTGTGTAATTTCTATGCATTATGCTACAGCACATCATGTTAAAACTGCATTTTTACATGGCTACATTACAGTTTCAGACATTTTGTTACATAATCTACAATGACATTTTACTTGCTGTATTCATCCTGCAAGAACAATGCAAAAATGGCTATCATTTTGCAAATGCAGTTTTCATATCATGCCTGCTTAGGATACAGGGATAATAATGTTATACAGTACTTATTAATGTTTTCTCAGACAGTATGTTATGATGTACTGAACTCTGTGTCATGGGGCTCAATTGCTTAGATTTGGCAGTCAGATGAAAGTATAAGAAATAAAAAAAACCAAGCTAATCAAACATAAATGTAATCCTAAATTTTTATTGACTGCATTTATGCAGTGTTATCTGTTAGAGCTGGAACCTCGCTGACAGGAGAAAGGTGGAGAACGGGTTGAAGTGAGTGAGAAAGACACGTGCCTTCCATTCTCAGTGAAAGTCAAAAGTCTGGGGAAGGAGAGCTGTTTAAACTCTGTTTGCATGGGTGACATGATTTTTAAAAGAATTATTGCTTCTGAGTGATAACATAGCTATTTACATGTAAAGCTATTTGAGATATGGTATGCAATCATGTGGAATACAGCAGGATCTTTGCTAGTCAGGTGTGAGACGCATAAAGCATGTACAAGTGAACCAGGACTGGTATGCTGCATGGCATAACACTGTAGTGACCATTTTTTGTAAAAATCGCCTCCTAAATGTTCCTCATATTTGATCAATTCTAAAAATTACACATTCAGAATTCACTGGTTATTATGAACTTACAAAATACCTTTGTTCTTGCAGCACTCTAAAAGGCTGTGCATCTCTATCAGCAATATACATATTTGATTTACAGGCTTCAAACTGCCATAGTAACTAGCAATAACAAGTTTATTTTAAGAGGAGAAGGGGCAGCTTTCCTGGAACTAGTCCTTGTTTACCTATTATCTCAGCAGATGCCTCAAGTGGAAGACTAGCAGAAGATACTAGAATTAGTTCCTTGTTGCATCTTTTCCTTTTTCCTGAAAATAATCAAGGACAAGGCGGCATGAGAAAATTAGCCAGAAGTATCATCTGCTCCCTGAATCACCTCCAGGACCCATACCAAGCTCCTGCAGGCAGCCTTGGCTTCCAGTCTGGGACTCCCAGGGAAGATACTTCAAGCAAAGAAAGAGATTCCACATCGAGGGAAAAAGGAGCTATGCATATGAACGTCTAGACCTTGCCCAGCTGATGGAATTCCTCAGTGCTTCCAGCTCCTCACCGCTGGGGTAAAGCAGCTTTCTTCAACCTCTGCCTTCGGCTTTTGGGAGGGTCTTCAAATAGGACCACTGTCTCAAAAAGCTTCCATTTATTAACTCTAGAATAATTGTGTGGCTTTTTAAAATAAATAGGTAGGGAGGTCCTTACATCAATGTAAGTAAATAATTGGCCTATCTTTGTAATTAGTAACATCTGCAGACAAAGTACTGTATTGGAGATGGAAGATCAGAGTTTTCCCCACCAGGTTTATACCCCACTCTTACTGTACCGTTGAAGTCAATCCCAGTTTTGAAGCTGCATACTTAGAGGCAAGCTGATAATTCCCTTCGATATCTCAACAGATGTTCTAATTCTCAACGGGATTAAATAGTTCCTTACTCCTGAAAATAACATATAAATATGAAACTTTATAGACAATTAAGTTTAAAATTTTAATCTTAGTAATTCACTGTCTTAGTTTCTCCATCTTTAAAACTACTGAGTTTCTTATAAAGTGGTTTTATTTTCTTGGAAAAGCAGCTCTGCATCTGCTATGCATTCTTACTCCTATTAAAATGGTTGCCATTTTTGCATTTCACAAGGTAACTCTTTAAAAGTAACATGAAATAAAGACTTTTTTCAGGTGGCAACTTATTTCTAAGCAGGACAACATTATTAATAAAATCAATTTTATAGCTAATATAGACAATTGCACTACAAAAATTTCAGAATGCCTAGAATTACGTTAGAACAGAATTTTACAAGCGTCCATAAAAAATGACATCTTTTAGTTTCCACATCCAGTGTCCATGCAAGTGACACATGTAAGAATATGTTATTAATCCTGATTCAAAACCATGAATCTTGTCAATACTTATCAGGGCATAAAAAACTAGAGAACGCTGTTGTTACAGTGAAGGATATGGCGCGCACACAATTTCACTACACTGACTTTAATGCTTTAATACTACTACGTCTTACCAGTAGGCAGCACTGTTACATCTTTTTAGATGTTAGCAATGTTAATGACATACAGTGCCATCTGCAACTTTCTACATAATATCTGACCTTTACTTCCATTCAAACCTCATTATTTTTTCTTCACGCAGTGTTTCTATCTCCCAGATTTTATTTCATAAAAGAAAATAAGAAAAAAATCAGAATGCCAGAATATTTTTTAGCACATCAAAAGTGGGAAATGTATATTGGAATGGTATATTGGATTGCATTAATCAATTACTGTAACTGTCACTATTTAAAACATGACAATATCTATATCAAATGATGAATTACCTTAGGCAAATACCTCAGTAATGGAAATGATTCGTTTCAGTATTGATGAAATCATTTACACCTTTAAGATCTTAAAAGAACAAACTGATACAATAAACAATGGTCCTGATCCAGAAAACCCTTGTTTCAATGAAGAGCACATGAGCCTTCAGTTGACAGTCGCATTTTAAATTGGACTGTTATTCTAAAGAAGGATTTGAAATGTAAAATTCAGAACAGATGTGTGCCTTAAACCAAATAATCTTTAATTATTACTATTTTTAAAATAGCCAAACCTAAATGTGCAAGCATGTACAACATCCTCATAACTGATAATTTTCCGGTTTTTAATTCTACAGAGTTTGTATCATCAACTAATTGGACCTTCATCTTATAGTTGCTAAAAATTAAAATTCAATACAGAGTTCAATGGGATTTTTGGATGTACAAGAAAGGAGAAATTTTGTGCCGAATATACGTGTACCCAGCTGCAAAGGTTACTGGCAGGGGTTAATAAGTATATTTGCAAAGCACAGATAATGAATACTTACATTAGAATATGTATCTATTTTATATATATTTGTATGTGTAAACATACACACATGTGCCCACACAGGCACGCACACATATTTATATGAGTAGAAGTTTAGAAATAAACAGTATTTTCTTAGTTCTTTGGTAAACAAGATATATCAGCTTAAACATCTTAGCAGTGCCAAAGATATTTTTTTTCCACTTTCTGTCCTACTTTCACACCGAAATTATAATTTCATATTTCATAAAAAGGCACTGAAACGTAAAATGGGCCAACATCAAAATATAACAAGGAAGCAAAGATAAATTAGAGGAATTCTTTGGTTCTTTCACTAACTAATCAGAGATATACAGAAAAGGACCTTTTAAGTTTAATGATACCTGCTCATTAAATGATGCTAAACACTAAAATACCACGAACAGCAGGGAATTTCAGTTTACATTAGAGAAAAAAATAAAAGGGTAGAAATGACTGAAGTTGGTCAGTTCAAGCTGATAGGGCACTTCAAATGAATAACAGAAGAATAAAAGAGACACTCTAGGTTAAATTAGGTTCTCCTATGCCTTTTCTTGAAAGTGCTTAACTTCACAAATTTTATTTGAATTAACTAACCTGCCAAAATCAAAGACTTGAATAGGGGTAAAGTTAAACAAGCAACTATACTTCACAGTAAGTTTACCCATTAAACAGCAGATGAAACCTCTGCATAAGAAAAGATGGGGGAAACAGTTTTAAAATGAGCATTTTTTCTTTCTCTAGTCAGGGAAAATGTCATTCCTTTCATACTCTTGAAGTAAAGCTGTACTTCAGAATAAAATTATACAGATATGAAACTTAATTCTTCTAATAATTTGTTTGTAAGAGTCCTGTTTCTCTAAGTTCAGCACATTTTCTTTCTCTCCATTTGAAATATATAATACTTGTGTATCACCATTTTAGTGCAGCAACAAAGGTATTAAACAATTAATTATACTGTATTACCTGACTAATAACTTTTGCAAATACACTGAAAAGCATTTAAAGGAAAATAAGCCATTTGAAGAAACCATCAACATGGAAGGGGAAAAAACCCACCAGGTTTGTAAATAAGAACATGGCTTCAAATCTTTCACAAAATAGATGCTATACCCTATGTTACTTTTGTTTGAAGATTGTTATTTTTATAATTTGAAGAATAAAATAGTTCCATTCTGGTTTTTTTTCTGTGCTAGCAGCTGTAACTTACCAATAAAAATACATTATTTCACATACATTTAATCTGTTCCTTACACTTCCACCCAAATCTTTCTGTCCTAAAACAATTAAAAAACAAACAAAAAAAACAAACAAAAAAACCTCACTCTATTAAGCAGGTAAACTTCTCCTAACAGACAAGTTTTCACTCCAAAGACTCCATTCCTGAAAGTGGATCCTTGTAGGCTGTACAACCTGCTTGAAAGACTCGGCTGTAAGATTAACCTGCTCACTGGCTAACAACTGGGTTACACAATACTTCTACATTTAGTTAGCCATCTTCAGCCTTTAGCAATCTAGGAGAGGGACAGAGTCAGAGAAAGAGGAGAAAGGAGCAAAAGTATATTTGGGTGTATACAGGTAGGAAGCAACTCTCACCACCTGGGTCTGTCTCGGGGAAAGTGAATGTCTGTGTTCCTTAACATCCCTCCCAGAAACCCCCTACCTTTTCAGGCTAATGCTTGGCCTAAGGATGCAACACTGGACTGGGGCACAAAAGCCATGATTTTGGTCACTGACAGAAAAATAATTTGGGATTTGATTGTCAGAGATGATAAGCAAGCATGATTGGCAAGCATGTTTCCGATCCAGCCCATTCATCTCAGATTTAAATGCTGACCCACGAGGTACGGGGTAATGGTTGTCTACCTCACTGAGGGAATGTGAGATATATTCTTACGGCTTTGAAACACTCCAAACACTATAAGCATGGCAGGAATGCAAAGAAATACAGCCCCAAAGTAAGATGTGCAGAGACATTTGTTCTCTTTGGTCACTGACTGACAGTGGACCCTTAAGACAGCCAACTCCAAAGGGATGAACCCACACCTCCATCTAGGTAAGTGCCATCACCTTTAAAAATTATTCTCCAAAACAAAGTTGTTGTATCAATATACCTTTACACAAGGTTGCTGAGTGATGGGCGGTGTGTCAGCCTCAGAAGAAACACTGGATTTGATATGTCACAGCTGTAACTGGCAGAATGCAGGCAAGCATCACTCGTCTGAAAGCAACCTTGGCAACTAAAAAAGGTGCAGTAGCAGTTGTAGAATAACAGCACATGAAAACTGTATATATGGTGACAGATGGACTAAAATACATGAGAAAGATCTCTGCTCTGGAAAAGTTGCCATAAAAAGACAAGACAAAGAAAGGATCGGGATGAGATAAAGTAAATAAATAACACAATGACCATTATGATGAACCATTCTATGAATCTAGGATTCTATGATATAGAATATGTTTTATTCCCCACTTCACTGTTACTTCTATCTTATCTTTAGGAAAATGAATAGTTGACTTTCTGTGACAAAAGCCAGGCAAATCTCTTGCCACTTGCAACCAATCTTACAGCATCGATCAAGGAACTGTCTCGTGTATGCTCAGAAGTACATAAAGGCTCTCCTACAGTTCACTGTGAACAACTAAGCTTACCATAGCATAAAGAACAGCGAGTTATGTCTCCCCATGCCTTAGCAATATAATCAGAGCTAACAAGGATGTGGTTTGTTCATGACTTTTTTTTGTTCACCCCTGCACTGGGTTAACTCAAGCGACTACACCCAAGCATCTTCCATTTGTGTGAAACTCAGCAGTGAAGAACTTCCTTAGAGATATTTCTTCCAGTCAGAATACTGTCAGCATGCATCTGAAAAAAAGGATCGGCTGCACTCTGTAACTGTCTTCTCAGTCGATTCCAGCTAACACTGGAGAGTTTTTCATGCTAAAGGCCTATGCCTTTATAGCACTTAATAGCTCTACCAGTCTCACTAAACTGAAAATGATATATCACCTCAGAACAAAATTTAGCAGGTGAGTGTGGACTTCTTCATTCAGTGAGAGGGAAGGAACCGATCTGATCTTTTTGTGGTCTCCAACATCACAAAGAAATCAACTTCTTAATTAAAAAAAATACAAAGTTGCAGGAAACACCAGGAAATTAGAAGCTAGAAAAAGTTGCCCTTGCTTGTTAGGAAAACTAGCAAAAGACTAGTTAAGAATAGTTGGGCTTGTTGAGTAAGTAAGCTGTAAGACAGCATTGACAATGATGTGATTACGCTGTCAGAGCCACTGAGTTAACAGCTAATTCATTCTACTAGTAAATATGGATGAGAACAAACAGGAAAGTTACCTTCATTCTCATTAGTATTTTTACTACAAGTTGCTGGAAGCATCAGCTGAGAGGCCCCACTTGTACAGGCACTCTGTGAACCACAGCAAAGAGACACCACCACCAAAGAATTCATAGTCTGATCAAAGACACCTTGCAGAATAATTTATAGGACCTTTATTCTTTCCCTAACTTGCACATTTTATTGTAATTATTTTTGCAGCATGTCTTACAACAAATACCTCCTCATCTATTATTCTTAACTAATTCTCCTCCTCTTCTTAAATCATTTTAAGTCATGTCATTGCTCTTCACCAGCAAACATTCTCTACTCTAGTATAAAACCATAGCTGGAAAATCTGGGGCTGTTCAGCTCAAAAGGACAGGAACTCATAAACCAAAAAATGTACACTTTGTGTTCACTTTATAAATGCATGAATCATCAACTGACCAAGTCTACCTGGTCACCTGTTCTTTCCAGAGAGGCAACAGAAACTTAAGACCTGACTACCACTGGCCTCCCTGACTGCCTCTCCCTGTGATAGTTCTGGGAACGTTACTGTGTGTTTCCTGCAGAGTGGAACAGAAATGCACAGGACAAACACTGTTTATCCCCTTGGGGATGGAGAGGAGGGATAGTTACATTCTGAAGGAAGAAGTCCCAGTATAGCCAGAACTGGTTTGTGGAAGTTAAGGCTGGGTAAGTCTGATGTATGTAGTCCGAAGGAATGCTCTTCTCAAAAAAAACCCTATGTGCTTGGTTTATGGTTGTTGTTAGAATACTCATATATTCCACTGCGTTACATTCCCCAAACATTCATACAATATTTTAATTAGACCCTTTAGCTAAATATTACACAACATTCAAGCTCTGTTTTCTTTAAATAGAATGTAGTGATAGGAAAAAAATCACCAGACCATTGATCAAGTTCAGGCTACTTAAAAGCCAATATGCTCTTTCAAGAAATGATATGTGCAAATATTGTACTTCGTCAAAAAGCTGAGAAGTGCTTTGGTGATGCAAGAATAAATGCCCTTAAATTAAGACGGGGAGTGGGGTGGGGATTACTTGCTGTCTTGGCAAGTAATTTGCAAAACTACTTTTCTCACCTACCTGCCCAAGAATGTCCAACCATTTTAACAAAGTCATGAAAGCAATGCCTCTCCTTTAGAGCCCACCAAACTGACACAGATCTAAACTAGACACACTGATGCGTGTGCAGTCTGTAGTACATAAATAAGAAATTCTATCTCAGGTTAGTCTTGTATCTTTCTAATATTTTACTTCATTACCTCTGTATTTCCCTCTACATATGAGAATTTTGATACATATCTGAATGTTTGTTGATGCTAGAATTTTCTTTTCTCTTACACTCTCTGCATTCCCTTTAATTCCATTCTCCTCCTCTGTCTAATTTTCTCACTTTGCTTTTCCTTTAGCCTCCTGTTTTATCCAGTTACTTCTCTATTCTGGGAAAAAAACCCACAAAACCAAACCAACAAACCCACCAAAAACCCAAACCCAGCCCTACTTAATACTGAAGAACATATCAATAAGGTATTCTTTCCTATTCTGTGTTTCCACTTTCCCTCAAGCTCTCTTCTTTCTCCCCTCGTACCTCCCTCCTCCTTCCCATCTCAGTCATTTATCCTAGAATTTCTGCTCCTCTTTTAGTCCCTTCTGGCCTTAAAATCTGTGCATCTTTACTGAAAACATTACTTACTGGCTTATTTAAAGTTGTGAAAAAGCAAGACCTAACACAGCATTGGTCTTACTGGACAAATATGTATCAAGCATCTTATCACAGATCTCAGAGAAGGCAATCTGAATGGCATTTGGTCCATCTTAAGGATAGTGTGATATCCAGATGAATAAAAATGTCCTCTTTTTTTGACTAAATTAATACCCATTAGACTGGTAAAAACCCTCTTTGCTAACACAGGTTGAAGGATAGTGTTTTCTTCTTTTGAAATAATTTATAAGCTTCTGATACTAACTCTTTTACGAATGAACCTAATATCTATGTTAGAGGTCACAGTTTTCAGATACGTCCCCAGAATATATTCATTTAATAGGGAAGTTATTGACTGAACTATCCATGACTAAATGAACTGGAATTCCTTTTTTGTTTTTCAGGGAGGCTACCAAAATATATTGAGTATCATCAAAACTGCTACAGATTGTGGAACAACTCCTGCACAGCATCAGATCCAAAGAATGCATACAATGTCCTTTATAAATTATGAAATTATTTACAGCAATCACAGTGTGTTAGGTGCTTTCCAAACAAAGAAGTGATGTGGCTAGCTAGTAATTCCAGCTAAATAAAGTCATGTTTCTTCATCTGCAAACTGGAAATAGTGGAACCTGCCTTCTTTGGAAATTACATTAACAGAAGTGAGAAACCACCCTTCCAGAACAATGTACAGCTATCGTCATCCCAAAATTATTTTTGCCCAATGCTAAAAACTAAAAAAAAAATATATATTAAAAAACTAAAGCATTATCTTAAAACAGATCAGCCAATATGGTGGCTACGTTAACAATACTAGGATGTGTACTCATGTTTTCTCTCGCTCACCCCACCACTGTTTATTTGCTTTCTGCACAGATTCTGGAATAATTTAAACTGCTTACAATCCACATTTTTTGTAATAGGAAGAGGTGAATGCAACTTTACAAAACCAAGAAGGAGCAGGATACATATCCCTTTGTACTACTGTATATGGCAATGGATTGAAGGTAGCCATTGAGATTAAGAATGCACATGATCACCTCAATTCCTTTAGATGGAAGAGAAAGGTCAGAAACTTATCTAGGAAAAAGTCTAGATAAGGTGATACAGAGGCTTCCTTTATGTTGCTTTTAAAGAACTTCATCAGAAAGTGGTATTTGACCCTACCAAAGGTAAGCAGAGTCCAGGCGTTGTCTTTAAAAGTTATTATTTCTCCACAGTTACCTAAAAATTCAATTTGAGATTGCACCACTTTCCATTACAAGTAGAACAACAACAACAAAGACAGTGCCTTGTTCTTCAGCATTTCTTCACTTTACCACAATAACATCTGATACCTGAGTTGCATCTTTCTGATCTGTTTTGCAGAGATAAACCTTAATTTTGCATCATGGACAAACATCCTTAACATGCTTTGACAGTCTAGCAATAATTAATTTAGATGCATTCTTATATACCATGGAAAAAAAAATCCCGTATTATTTGGACTTCATATTTTCAGAAAGTAGAAAGCAAGGATTTAGCTTCATGTGAAAGCATTTAAATTTAGGCCCTGACATGTATGTACAGTTTCTAATAAGCTATTACAATCAAGAAAAACTGTACTTTCTTCTAAAGCCTGTACAGTCAATGGGGCCTAGAGAGAAATGAAACTGCCCATTCACAAGGGCCTCTTACTTAGTTGCCTAAATGTAGGTATCCGTTGTTATTTTAGGTGATCTAGGGTACCATGCTCAATTTTTAGCTTCCAGTCCAGGAGTACAGAGGTCTCCTACTGGTCATATTAGATCTACCAACCCTCTGTGGAAATCTCAGATATCTAAAGTCATCTGTAGAGACACTAGAAACATTTGTTTAGGCAAATAAATTCCACTCTAGATGTCTATTTAAAGGCAAGCAAAACCACTCTCCAGACTCGGTTGACTGTACTGATTAAAAGTGGGAGCTCCATTCATTACAAATTTAAACTTTACCATGCACTGCGAGCGCAGACACCTGTGACTGGGCATGTATATTCAGGTGCCTCGTTCTAAGAGTTGAACCTTATTCGAGATGCCTTCAGGTTTGTCAGCTGGAAAGCATGGCTAAAAATAATTAAAACTGGCATGCACTGAATATAAAAAGGAACTGGTCCATATATGTCTGACAGGGCCACATATAAATGACAGTTGCTCAAATTAACCTTTTTTTGTAGAAAAGTAACAACTCCCTTGGACTCCTTTTTACCAAAACCTAATAAAATTAGATTTCAGGAATTTACTATCCAGCTCAGTTACACCTAAGACAATGAGGTTGTTCTTAATTTTTTCTCATGTGCAAGCCTATAGTCGTTCTTCTTGTTTCCCCTAGTTAAATATGCATCCCTGTTTTTCATAGATATAAACATATGGTTTAAGAAAACATAAGTTAGATTTGTATGTCACTTTATTAGTGCGGTTTTGTAAGAGAAGATCTGCACAATCATATTTTGCCTGTCAGTCAAACATCAACATTGTCTGGGACATCTCCTCCAAGTGTGACAGAGCTTTAACCATCTGAAGTTGTTCCAAGTTTAATGAAAAAGGAAGACAAAGGTGTTACTAATGTAGCCACCAAAACAAAGGTTGTGCCACAACTGCTGTGCCACACAGAGATTTCACAGGGATTCTACTGCTCATACAAATGTTTTATTTAGAAGACTGGTGTCTGTACCTTAGAACAGCAAAATTTATATGATCATATTAAAATCCAGCTGCCAGAATTAGAAAGCTAAGCGGATACTAAAGGCTTATAAACAGCAGCTTTCAATTTTCTACCCCCTGTTAAAATTGAAAAACCTACAAAGAATATCTGAAATGCAACCAACAATGAATTTACGTTTCATCTTGAAAGCTTTACGTAAAAGTGGTAAAGACTGAAGACTATCAGATCTTCTGTACTGTTACATCCTTTGAACAATATTATACACTGGCAGAGCCCAGCTGCAGAGATTTTTCTATGTAACAGGGTTCTTAGACATCCATTTTTTCCTGAAGTCTATCTATTGTGGGTAGTGTATCTCTTTGCTACTGCAGGCAGTGTTTGACAACTGTAAGGGGCTCATCAGTATCGATGCGAGACTGCAGAAAAGACAAAGGTCTCTCTCTGCTCCAGTTATAAAATAACATCCTTCAATCTGAGGAAAATCTATGAGGTTAACATCTTCTGCTCATCTTCCATGACTACTAATATCGTAAAAATATTATCAAACGGGAAAATAAGAGGGAAAGCATCTTCCCTTTATCCGGATCAGGACAAGCAGTTGAACTGACATTACAAAACGGAGAAGATAAATGCTGCACCACCACTGGTACAGAGCTGCTGTTGGAACAACAACTACATGTGCTGGGGTTTGTCCCCTTGGAACAAATATTGATGGGATGCATGGTCAGGGACCTCAAGAGCTGGTGAGCTCTTGGCCAGCTGAATGAAAAAGGGAGCACACCGGTTCCTCATCTGTGAACTTTAGGAAGAGGGAAGCAGGAAAGCAATCAGCATATTTGGGAGATTAGTGCAAGAGACTCCAAAAGAAGTGTGGATGCATAGGAAGCATATACTGGGAAATAGGTACTAGTCCTCCAACACAGTGACACTCTCTGTAGAGCAGATCAGACAGTAAAAATCCTCCTTGTATACTTCCAACAGTTTTTTCCCACACCACTCAAATCTGCAGGTTTCCTTACATACATCCACATCTGTCAGCATGAATGTCTCCATTCAGCACTTCTGAGCTTTTTCTGCCATAGGTTCTCAGTCTCTACATCAATGCAAAATTAAAAAACACAAGAACCAGTCTCTCATCTACCATGGAGTGACGACCACCAACTCCTAATAATATCAATGTGTAAGAAGAGATTTATACAGTACATCTTATACACTGATGACTGTACATTTGTATTCAGCATTATACTCTGGCCTCACATGAGGTTTCCTAATCAGCAATGTGTTTGTTCTTTTCTTTCCTCTCTGGATAATAATTTAGAAAGTCTTTCAACTTCTTCACAATTTGTGAGGGTCCTCATCTTGCATAGATACTCTGCAAAGGGAGTGTTCACCTATTCAGATAATCTTCATAATTATGCAGCTCCATAAAGAGAGCATCACTAAATCCACTGTCGTTTTTCAACTACTCTGGAAAGTAGATATGCTATGTACATCCTTTTTTTTTTTTTTTTTTTTTTTCCTGCCAAAGCAGCTGTAAAATTCTTCATAAACCAGCGAAGCAGAGGGTAAATTGGGAATACCAGACATGACAGGAATAGCTGTAACTCGATTCATGTCAACAGTGTTTAGAGACAGAAGCTCTTTTTCTAGTCAGAAAAAATAAGGCTAGTATGTATCTGGAGGAGATATAAAGCCTCCAGAAAAAAAGGTACTGCTCCGCAACACAGAGCAATACATTTCCCTTATTCACAGCAGATTAACACAACATAAAATACAAAGTACTACCTTTTGTAATTGCATTGAATCCAATGAGTCAATGTTAAGGATTTGTGTAAAAGTAGCCACAAATACCTTGTAAGATATATAGATACTGCAAAATACTGAGACATTATTTACTTCATAAAATTCAAAAGCAGCTAGAAGCTCAAGGTGGTGATCAAACTGATTTTACAATTAATTTTGTTCTTTTTCTTAGCAGATCACAGTGATGCTAGAAAACTTGAATTAACATGTATCATTTCGGATCTCGAGAGAATGAAGTCAATAGGACAGCACCACGGGAAAATCAGGCAGAAAGGCAGTAATGTTGGCGAGTGCTACGAGGCTCTGAGGTTTCTGAGAAACCTACTGTCTACAGGGGGGACTTTGAGAATGATATTGGGGAATAAGGAAGAGGAGGAGAAGAAATCTGAGCAGGCAGAAAGGGCACATAATTAACATCTATTTTGTATGACTGTATTCACTGACAGAGGCCACACAATGCTTACTCCCAGATATGTCTTTGCAGCAATTAACATTTGTTCCCCATAATTTTGGAGGGTGTTTCCAGAACCTGAATTATGCTGCCAAGGTCTAGAATAATCCCTTGCTTATCAGTTCGGAGCAACTTGCCTGAATCTAAGACTAGATCGAAATGCTTCATCACTAGTCACCTTCCTTGAAAGAAATGCAGTCCACTTTGTCACAATATGAGGAGGTTTTGGAAGCATTCCTCTTCTTACCTCTTACAGTGAAATATGCTCCTGCCTAGCAATTACACTGGCCAAACCATACCAAAAATCTACAAGGCCTCTTCCAAACATTTTTAATAGTCAACATTTTAGCGGTGGCTGTTCAGATGAGCTTGGGCATGCTAGTCTCTTCAGAATGCAAAAGATGTTGATACCTCAGGTAGCCAGTGCACAATGCAAGTGTATTGCGAGAGAGAATTCATTCTCAAGCAAGAACACAGTCAGGAATATCTAACGGCATGTCATCACTCAGACAGTCAGAAGAAATTAAAAATGGTAGAGGGGACATGCCAAGGAGTTACTGCATGTGTGGATGAATTGGGTGTGAGAAAGCAGTGGAAAACTAATGAGAATGGAACAGTTAAATCAAGTAATACAAGGATAGTCATGAAAAGTATAGAAGTGAATATGACTTCCAGATAAAATCCTTTAACTTTTATGGTAAACGAAAGCAAAATAATTACATTGTAAATTGTTTTTGTTTGTGTATGCCTTATTCTGAAAAGGAAGAAAAGAGAAAAAAAAAATTGAAACCTGAAAAAAAAACCCAAAGCCTTTTTAATGTAAGCAAATTTCTTGACATTCATCAACAACTGGAAACCTAGACAGGGCTTTAAGTTAATGCTACATGATGATAGTCACAGAATCCCTACATACATGATATCGTCTTTCCCAAATAGGTGAATGACACTACAAGTCGATCACCTAGAATAGAAACTAGAGATCTTTTTAGACAGAACATAAAAAGCAAGGACATGGAACACTTGCAAGGTTGGTCAGTGCTCACCACATATTAAAATAAAAACTTCAAAACAACTGGAATTATAGAGCAGAAATAAAGGAAAGGAAGAGAAAGGCAGAAAACAAGCACTATAAACCCCATATACTGGGTGCAATTTTAAAAAAAGACTAAAACCTAGTAAATCACAAGTGAAGGGAAGGCTGGTCTTAAGAGGCTGAAAGTTTTTTTTAGAAACGCACTGAGAGTTAACAATATTTTTGTCACGTTATAGCACCTAGGCTACTCTGCTTTGGAAAGGCCTGATGTAAGAGACACAGGCATAGCTTGAAGGTGGGCAGTCAGACCACAGGCTGAGAGCCGTGACTGATGTGCCCATTAAGAAACCGACATTCAAAGGACAGCCCAAAATCTCTTCCTCTGTGCAGGCCAGGGTGAGCACTACATGCTTTATTTATCTCCTCTATCCCAAATAAAATTTGAGAGTACACCTGTGAAACAGGACACATTTAAAAAGGTAAGGTGGGTGAGTTGATTAGCTAATTAACCAAGCTCTTATATACAACCCATAGGGAGCATCTCAAATGCATAGGACATTTTTTGTTATTAAAAAAAATAGGACAAGGAAGATTTATCATTAAAATATATTTCACTAATTATACCACCTGGAGTTCCTTCCACAAAACAAACTTTTAATTAGAAAATGTGGGTTTATAGAAAATGTTTGGTATAAAAGTTTGATTGTTTATTAGGAGTAGAATGTGGAAAGTTCCTTGCAGGCTAAGGAGCACAGCTGCATTACCTCAGAGTAATTTAAATGGCTCAGGAATCTCTTCAGAAACTCTTGGCACTTTTTTTTAATCCTCTTTAGGAACAGGTGACCCAAGATAAAATGGATATTTGGTTTTACATGACTGAAGATCTTCACTAATTGTAGACATACACATTATTTTCTCTTTAAGGAAGTAGTAAAACCTGATGGCACATTTAATATAAGCCAACCTGAGAAGCTGAATACTCAAGTTTTGTACAGACCCTTTGTACCAGCTGAGTGTTGCAACGTAGCTGCTTTCTTCCCAGAAGAATCAATCGCCATATTCTCCATGCCTGGAGAAACTCAGCTCATACACTGCAAAGCACAGCCTTGCACTGGAGATGTAGCTACATCTGCCATGTATAAAATCACGTAAATTACTTATAGAGTGTCTTAAAGAACAACAGCAAAGTACTTCTGTTAAGATAAGCTGCAGAAAACAGCACAGACACATGGGAGAATTTTTATGCCCATCTTCATGCTCTTAAAATAACACTTCATCCACTTCTCTTACTGTATGAATATCCTTTTCAAAATAGCATTAGTTAAATTTTTTCTGAATATTTGTCTTAAGAAGTTACGAGAAAGTTACTGGACAGGAAAGCAAAAGCTGCATGACTCTTTATATGTAGTATCAAAGGGACAAATCCCTCTTTCACATATTCCCTAACTTAGTCCTTGTGCAAGGGAAGAACCGTGAGGTCCCATCTCTGGGGCTGGAAAAAGGAAGAAAACAGCAGTCCTCCAAAACCAGGAATCATCAAGGAAAGAACAATGACCTGCATTTATTGCTGGGTAATGCTCCCAGTTGAGTTAATAAAGTTGTGGCCTAATTAAACTGAGCACTTCACATCTTGTTTTTCTTCTTGCATGGCCAGGACAATTAAGCATCCTTTGATGTAGAGTGCTCTGAGGAAATCTCCCAATTACTTTATGAACAATTTTTGTCATAAAGCCTGAGAGAATTCATTGAAACCACCTACAGTGAAATGAGGCCAGAACCAATCAACACTGGATGACCAGACTTAGGGCTGAGGACTTTAAACTAGAGGCCACTAAGACCACAAGCAACACATTATACAGAGACATTTAAGCTCTAGGAATTGCTAGTCGGGTACAGTAAGATGAAAAAATTTCTGTGGAAATTACCCAGTTTCACTCCTTGAATAGAAATTTTTGACGATTACTGATTTTCTGTGTACTGTAGGTTGCATTATACTCTGACTGTATTGCAATTGAAAACTAAATTAATAGTACCTGTAACCGCTCTGCTGAATCAAGTAGAAAAAGACATTTTGTTACTTTTTACAAAAAATAAGCAAGGATATTACTAATTCCACATATTATTAGTAATTTAAAATAATAGTTTACTAACCTAAAGGCAAAGTGTTATGGACATAGGATAACAAGGATTAACTGTACCTTGAAACCTACTGTTGTCATAGGCAACTATGCTGTATATTTTCCTCTATAAACTGATCCATTTTCACCTTAAAACTAGTCAAGTTAACAAACATATCAGGAAAACTAAAAATACAGAAGAAATACTCTTAGAAAGCAACATGCATATATCTATGCCAAATATATGTATATTTAAAAAAATAGACAGTATATTTCTTATTTTAAGTATCATACACTCTATTTCATTAATTGGTAATGTAATTCATTGAAATTCAGATGCACCATAAATACAACTTTTTAAAAAAAAATTGTATTTGCCAGTTTTCAGATGGCAGTAATAGGGAAATAATAATTTTAAAAATAAATAGACTAGTAAAATATTAAACTGCCTTCCAGCTTTAAGAGAAGTATCACTTTAATGTTGTGCTAATATTTTTAAAAAATGTTAGATCGCAACTATTGTACCTATTTAGTGTCCACTTGTGGAGATAAAAAGAACCCTAAACCCAAAGAGAACAATTATGCAACTGGGTTATCTAAAATAAACTTTTCTTCTAGCATAAGAAAAGTATAGCATTTTAAACTCTCATCTGTTATTGCTTACACTGTGCATGGGGCAAAATTTATTTTGTGAAAAATTTTGTTATTATCTGGATAACTCAGCTCTCTGGCACTGAGTCCTTACAATTAAAATGCGAATTAAGTTTTAAACATATTGCTATTATTCACCTAACGAACGTAAACTGGGCAGAAAATAAATAAATAATAAAAACCCCAGCATAAAATCCCCTATAAGGCAATTCATCATTAATAGAAATGAGCTCTAAAATGCATCACAGGCAAGCAAAAAAAGCTCCAATTATTCTTGTCTTACAGTATAGTAACAGGACTTTACTAGGAAAAAAAGATACAGTAATTTAGTAACGTTACGATCTACCCATTGGAAAACACCACTACTGCTGCTGAAATATTTTAAGACATATATTCCATTCAACTCCCTGAACAAATAGCAGACTGTACTTCAAATGCATTGCAAGACTATTAGGTAATCTTTTTCTTTGTTTAGATTCAGTAGGGTTCAGTGACAAACATTCATCTTCTCTTTCTATAAAAGTTCCTGTTCTCTTGCTTAGTTAAGAATTGCTTTACTTTTAGTAGCAACTCACAATTTACTTCACCATTGATTAGCCTCATGCGATAAACTTCAAACAAAATGCAAAAAAGATCATTTAACTATTTTAAAATTATGAATTATTTGTTCTATGTTTAGATCACACAGTGGAAAGAGCAGTTACATCTGTAGGTAGGCTAATAGAATCAGACACAAAGCTTCTGAAATAAACCAATACCAGCTGCTCCCATGCCTCATTACTCAGCAGTTGCTGCTAGCCTGAAATATTGTACATTGCAGAATTGTTGGCTTTCAAAAGCCACGCAGAATTTCGAGAAGATGTAGCAGTACAAAACAGACACTTCCTTTAGACCAAGGGGAAAAAAAAAGAAGAAGAAAAAAAAAAAGTTCTATACTTCAGCTTATGTGTTCAACTGTTTTCCATTTTAAGGCACACATATTTTCCACCACTGTGCATTTTACTTATTTTAACAGGTGAAAGCAATTAGATTTAAAAATTATTACATTGTCAGTGTTCCCATTCTAAAAGAAAAATCTAAAAATTCTAAAACTACTGATGTATCTTTTTTATTAGTAACACATACTTTGTGCTTGCAGAAGGTATTGAAGTAGGAATGACAGTACATAATCACTGTCTAATAATTTAGCTCACTAAGAGAGGATATATTAATGGGGGGGAAAAAATTGGCTCCAGATATACAGTGCAGCCAAAAATTCTACGCACATACAGGATTTTGTATTGCTATAAACATGTTGTACACAACCAGAACTTCTAAAAAATGACAAATTTTTGAAATCCTCATTAAATTATTTGAGTTTGCTGTCCTCTGCAAAAATTAGATTGCAACAGCTAAAACTCCCAGAAAAATAATACTGTCAGACCTTCATCTCAAGTGGACATAAAGAAAGCCTAAAGAGATTCACCTTCTTGAAACACAGAAGTAATTTTAATGTACAAGTTTACACAATTACAATTACAGAGGTTTAATTTCCAGCAAGCCCCAAAGAATTCAATATTCCTTGGTTTTCAGGACTCACCTTCAACACAATGGGTTAGTTTTGTTTATATAATACATTTGGTATAAGAATTAAAAACTTGACCATGTTTGAAAGAACATTTATAGTCTAACAGGACTCAATTGTAAACTTCTTTGCCTACTCTGAAGATAACATTTCAACATACACAAATTAATTAGGCAGGAAAATTAAAGAAGACTTCTGCTTTATTTAAAAAATACTCAACACGGTGTTCTGTGGGTACTCTGGAGTATCATTTAGAGGCTCTATGTCACAATGTAACGCTTAATTTTAAAATACTAAAATAATGAAATGCAAGTTCTGTGATGGTGTATGTTTCAGAACAGCATTGTCTTTTTATATCAATCATTAAGTATTTTTTTCTAATATTTCATATCTCTGAAACTGTCCTCTGCATGATAAAATAAATTCAACTCATCATTTTCAGAATAATAAGTGGTTACTGAATATTATTTGCCTTACTCTCAAGTGGAAAATTATGGAAATGATTCTATGGGATCTAAAACATAAGCAGTCACTAGTAGTAAGTATGTTAGGTAAGGCAATACCTTATAAGTTCATCAGATAAGCTGTTACATGTTTAGAGATTTTTTTGCTTTTTCAAGGGTATAATATGATCAGCATTATATCTTAGAAGACTATTTCATCAATTTTTAAATCCCTTTAATTTAAAAACTCCCTAATAAATAAAACACAGAAATCCAAGCTGAAAAATACTGAATATTTCATTTAAGATATAATATTCAGCTACTTTGAAGAAATAACATTATCTTAAGTGAAATAAGGCCTCTCTTATGTACTTGTCATATTTTAAATAGATTGTACTCAATATTCTGGATTTCCTTTGACAAATAAAAAATACCTATGACAATTATTACCAAATAATAAAGGAAAAAAAAGCCTTTCGGGCCAGAAAGGTGGGACAGCATCCAGACAGTGCAAACACGAAACACAGGTGATTTTCTCACTGCTGGACACTCATCTTATGAAGTAATCAGGCATAATTTGCTGCACTTCTAGCAGAATTACAGCATAGCCCAGCTAAGTAGTCTGGCAATAAAACAGTTCAAAATTCAATATTTACAGTGATATCCCTTATACTAATGATGCATTCATGTCTGAAGGCCATAAATTCCTTACCAAGTGAACACAGAGAATGAGAGTGTCAATTTTTGGCATTACGTGTCATGGCACATAAAAAACAGCTGAAAGTATAACTACATTCCCATTTCCTAAGAAAACCGGAGTTATTGTCAACAGAAGGTTGGTTAAGGCATGACTTTCCTGCCATTGCTTCACTTAATCTTGGGAAGCTCAGTCCTATCCACGCTTTTAGGGAAAAATCTATAGGCTCTGGAACAGACAAGACAGCATAATAAAGGTGGATGTGTTCATTAACATAACTGAAAACACTTCATATTTGACCTCTAAGCAGAAAACAAAGGTCCATTGATAACACTGCAAACGCAGTCTCTGTGCTATTCATCAGCCATAACCCTAAAGTGGAAGTTATTAACAAATGAAGTCTATTGGGTTGGCATGGCAAGGTTTTGTAGCAGGGGGGTTACAGGGCCGGCTTCTGTGAGAAGCTGCCAGAAGCTTCCCCCATGTCCCACGGAGCCAACGCCAGCCGGCTCCAAGACGGACCCACCGCTGGCCAAGGCCGAGCCCATCAGTGACGGTGGTAGCACCCCTGGGATGACGTATTTAAGAAGGGAAAAAACCTGCACAGCAGGAGCTGGGAGAGGGGGGTGAGGCTGTGTGAGCGGAGCGTCCCTGCAGCCCCCCGGGCCAGTGCAGGCGGAGGGGCAGGGGGGCTCCAGGCCCGGAGCAGAGGTTCCCCGGCAGCCCCTGGGGAAGCCCCTGGTGAGGCCGGCTGTGCCCCTCGGCCCGTGGAGGGTAACGGTGGGGCAGATCCCCACCTGCAGCCCGTGGGACCCCACGCCGGAGCAGGGGGTGCCCGAAGGGGGCTGTGACCCCGTGGGCAGCCCGTGCTGGGGCAGGGTCCTGGCAGGGCCTGTGGCCCCGCGGGGAGAGGAGCCCGGGCTGGGGCAGGTTTGCTGGCCGGGCTGGTGGCCCCGCGGGGGACCCCGGCTGGAGCCGGCTGTGCCTGAGGGGCTGCGCCCCGCGGGGGGACCCCAGGCTGGAGCCGGCTGTGCCTGAGGGGCTGGACCCCATGGAAAGGACCTGCAGTGGAGAAGTTCATGGAGAACTGTCTCCTGGGAGGGCCCCCACGCTGGAGCCCTTCCCCTGAGAAGGAAGGGGCACAACCCCCATTCCCCGTCCCCCTGCACCACTTGGTGAGGAGGAGGTAGAGAACTGGGGCATAAAGTTGAGTCCAGGAATAAGGGAGGGGTGGGGGAAAGGTGTTTTAAGATTTAGTTTTTATTCTCTCATTATCCTGCTAGGATTTTCATTGGTAATGAATTATTTCTCTGAGTTGAGTTTGTTTTGCCCATGATGGAAACTGGCAGGTGACCTCTGTGTCCTTATCTCAACCCACGAGCTTTTGTTATATTTTCTCTCCCCTGCCCAGCTGAGGAGGGGAGTGACAGAGCGGCTTTGGTGGGCACCTGGCATCCAGCCAGGGTCAACCCACCACAGAAAGGCATAACAGGACAAGGAAAACCAAAAGGTGTCAATAAAAATCCACAATCATTAGGACTTAAGAAAGTAACAACCCATTCTTAAAATGTAATTGGGAAAGAATAAGCATTTAGCAAATCTCATTTTGGGAAAAAGGAGGCCGTTTTATTAAAATCCAGAGAGATAATTTATACCCCAAAAGTATTAAAGCCGATGGAGAGCAATTAAAGCAAAAGGAATTCACTGAAACATTAATGTAAGGTTTTAACAAATCTTGGAATCCTCTACAAGACCAAGAGAATTGCAAAAACTCAGTATGTTTGTGTTTAAGAAGATCAAACCTGAGAAACTACAGGCAGGCTGACATCAAGCCAGTATAAATTCTGGAAAGGTTAGGCAGTAAATAATTAAGAAGTGATAGCATAATTCATTCACTTGTAAGTCTTGTCAACTAAACTCGATACCATTTTTTATGCTATAACAAGTTTGGCTAATAACATTAACTTGTATTGTCATAGTACACTTAAGATTGCTATAAGATTTAATCTTGCATGACATTTTCAAGCACCATACAAAATCAATACTCTACATTACATGGATTAAAACTGTTTAAATACACAGATCTTGAAAACTGTAAGTGGAAAATTGTCAGACAATGTAGGTTCTCTGAACAACTTTTATTGTCCCAAATTTATTACTTCCATTGTAAATCAGGGATTAATTTTTTTTCAGATGACCTCAGCCTTGATACAATGGGAAATATCAATCAAACAGATGGGCCTATCTTTCTCAGTATAACTCATCTGAGCATCACACAGCTAAAATGTGCTTCTCAAACAGAAATACTAAAACTATAATGTAGTTCATTTATATAACAAAAGGTTAAAAGATAACTTGATTACCAGCTCTAAGTATCTATCAGGCAAGAGGTACCTAAATATAACCAGCCATTTAATTTAGCAGAAAACAGAGCATTCTGGAATCCAATGGTAGAAAGCTATTACTTGGCTGTGTTCACGTAAAATTCACATTTCTTTATTTCTAAACAATGAAAATAAATAAGCTGTTGACAGACATGACATTGTCTACCTTTCCAAATCTTTACAAAAAGCTTTGAGATCTTCCTCAAAGAGATGTCACATTTCAAGTGGAAGTTAAGAGTGACAAGGAATACACAGCATTTCAGGAGGTTCTGAGACCCAAGCTATGCAATGAGTCCAAGTAAATTAGCAGGACTACATTACCAGTCTTGCCACACAGCAACCCGCAAAAGGCAGGAGAGAAAAGCAAAATCTGAACTTGACACACATGTGCCAGAAGTTCTGGAGAACTGGAAGAAGTTAGTAGCTTAAACAAAAGGAATGGTTTATAGTTACTGAATAACTCCATCTTCTGGGTTTCTCCCCAAGAGCCAGTGCTGAGAGTGAATCTACAACTGGAAAGTTAACAGTAGTCAAATCTAGACATTATTACTTGTTCCTCTACCCTTAAGAATGCAGGTTTTTTACTTCAGCAAAGTAGTTTAGAAAAGCATCCCTAAGAGGACTGGGCTGCCCCATTTATTACAGCCCAGCAGCCCAGCTCTGCCTTAAGGACACTGGCTGGCTAGTTGCAGTACTGAGGCTCAGAAAGGCAACACGTTATGAAGGTTTTTTTACATACATACTTCTTACTGCAACTTCAGAAATAACCATATTTTACAAAGACCATATTTTACGATGACAGAAAGGAAAATTTATTTAGTTTTAATATGTTTAGAAGGAGGGATACTGAAATGGTAAGACAACCTAACAAAAAGACAAGACTGAGTCTCCTTTCAGCAACAGAATAATTTAATCTCCAGTCCTTAGCAGAATATGCTAGGGATATATATCCATATAAACAGACAGACAGATCTATCTGAGGACAAAAAAGGAAAACTCTACTTGTTATTTATCTAATTAACATTCTTATAGAGATAAAGCATACAGGAAGTGCTAGATTTTTTTGTAATGAAATAAACCAAGTTTGTCTGTGAGCAGCAGAACTAGCAAAGCTCAGGTTTCTTCAGAAACAGTGTCTTGAATTTTTTTTATGCAAGATGCATGGCTTCTCTTCCCTTTTTACTGCAATTAAGTTCCTCCCCTCCTCCCTAATTCCTTCTATTTTCCTATCCTTTCTATTCCCTTTCCATAGCAGAATTCTCTCAGTTCTCTTCTACCTCAACTAACTCCCAGCCGGCCAAAAGCCAGCATGAAGACTTCCATATAGACATGGTGATTTGCTTCTGAATACCCACGTGCTGAATATGGGACTAAAAGAAGAGCTAATAATAGTTATTATGCATAAATTCAGCTTTTTTGTCATACTGACATACTGGTTAGGAAACCAATCTAAAAATAACTTATTTTTTTCCTGCTGGAGATTAGTTTATTAGCCTGGTACAAATGCTTTCCAGTTCCTGAATATTTGATATCAAGTACCAAAATCTGATCTCACACACACACACACACACACACACACATATCTTAGTTTAGACTCTATTGAACATTATTATACATCTATGATGAAATTTGGCAATTCAGTCCCACTCCCCACTACCTGGAATCTCCTCAGAAATAACAACAAAACCCAGTCAATTTAGATTTGTGGCCAGTGCTGATTAGGATAGACAGATTTAAAAATGAATAGGCATAAACATATTTCTCACCCATATTCTCATTGACTAAGCCTTCCTTTTTCTTATCTGCCAAGCAAAACCTTTACTTCAAATTCCTCTTTAAAATCCATTTTAAAATGCACTTCTTTAGGAAGTCTTTTCATCTTTTACCCATCTTACCTTATGTTTGTACTACATGGCACAAAATTACAGTGCTACTTTTTCTTCTGCTGCTTTAAGGATTCAATAGAGAAGAACTTATTCTGCCAGATCTGGGAAGAAAATCTTATGCAGGTACAGGACACGGGTTCTGAGGGCTTCCAGAACACGAAGAAGGGTTTTGCTTTTGGCTGATGAGGAGGTCATAGGCAAAGGCACAACCCCCCAAAGTAGTGAGCGAAAGCTTGTACCAACAATTCATTTATTGTTGCTGGGTTGAGGGAGGTGGGTGGGTGTTCACAGCACTTAACTCACAAAGTTACGTTAAGGAGCAGCAGCTGTCTAAAAAACATGCATTTGTGTTATTGGGAAGCATGGTGCCATACCTTGGAGCTTGCAGAGAGACACCTATAAGAAAACTTGTTATTTATCTATAAGATAAATAGTATCAAGTTATAAGATAAATAGGTCCTGCCTCACTTGCCCTTTTTTGGCTCCAAATTATCTTCCACAAGAAGTTGCCTCTTTAAAACTTCACAGTGTATTTGAGAGGTTAATATGTTTTTTTTTAATTCAACTCTGTGAGTACACTAATGTACAATAGATGGGGTTTACTAAATGTTTTCTAGGTTATCCAGAAATACAGCATCCGGACAAATGAAAAAATCTCTTCCCCTTACACAACTATGTGAGAAAAGCTGTTAAAGCCTTGCATGTTTTCAGATTAATATTTGTGACTTTTAAAAAATTGTTACGCTTATTCAAAGAGAACTTGAATAATGCCAAATTAACCACAGAAAACTGATACCAGCCATTATTTTAGAATGTATTTGAATACTCTTAAACTTTGTCTTCTTTCTCTGAAAAGTGTAGATTCCTCACTGATTATGCAGACTATGAGATCCCCATATACAAATTCCATACAAGTATAGAGAACAATAACCTACATATCTCTCGAGGTTTTCAAATCTCTCCTCTTTTTATTAACAAAGGGTTTTAAATAAGAAGTGTTACAGGTTTACAGAAACCATTCAGAACTGAAAGTCTACAGCTCTCAAAAGGGAAATGCATGTTTATTTATAACTACTTCTAACTATGTATACATTTATCTTGCTAAGAAGAATAAAATCCATGGTGATTAACAATTTAACAATGCAAACAGCAAGAATAACGTATTTTACTAAAATGAAATTTAAAATTTAAATAAGAGGCATTTAAAAGAGATCTAAAATTTTAATATAATTATAATAGACTATTTTAAGTATAATCTCACAATATGACATTTACATAAGTTTAACGAAAACAGTATTAACAGTGAAGTTTTAACGAAAAAAAAATCAGATGAGGAATCCACTGGAAATCACCAAATATAAAATTAGAACCAGATTTTACTGAAGTTCTAATCAGGTTTTCAAGCCAAAAACCTATGAGGAAGGGGAAAATACTTTCCCTATTTCATTCCAGTTCAGGTTCTTACGGATTCAACTGGTTCATATGAACAGCTAAACAAAAAAAATAAACAGAGCTGAGAACAGTGAGACTGGAGAATCTCTACTTTTTTTTTTTTTTCCAAAATACTCAAGGAAGTATATCAGAATCACTTTAGACTAATCAGTTAGTCTAAAGAACTAACAATATATAACATTTTTTGTTAAATAACAGCTTTCTGAGCAAGTAATTTTTTTGACAGATCAGTAATAGATTCAGGTTCAACAAAGAGAAGTGTTGGGCACTGCACTTGGGTCACACCAACCCCACACAGCGCTACAGGCTTGGGGCAGAGCGGCTGGAAAGGGTTTGGTGGGAAAGGGCCTGGGGGTGCTGGTTGACAGCCAGATGAACATGAGCCAGCAGGGTGCCCAGGTGGCCAAGAAGGCCAGTGGCATCCTGGCTTGTATCAGGAACAGTGTGGCCAGCAGGACAGGGGCAGTGATCGTCCTCCTGTACTGGGCACTGGTGAGGCCACACCTTAAACCCTGTGTTCAGCTCTGGGCCCCTCACTGCAAGAGGGAGCAAAGGTGCTGGAGCCTATCCAGAGACGGGTAACAAAGCTGGTGAAAGGTCTAGAGAACAAGTCTTATGGGGAGCAACTAGGCAGACTGGTGGTTGTTTAGTCTGGAGGAGACTTAAGAGGGTTTCTTACTGCTCTCTACAAGTACCTGAAAGGAGGTTGTAGGTGGGTGGGGGTAGGTCTCTTCTTTTAGATAACTAGTGATAGGACAAGAGGAAATGGCCTCACGTTGCACCAAGGGAGGTTTAGATTGGAGATTAGGACAAATTTTTACACTGAAAGCATTGGAACAGGCTGCCCAGGGAGGTGGTGGAATCAACATCCCTGCAGGTGTTGTAACAAATGGGTAGTTCTGGTGGTTAGGGACATGGTTTAGTGGTAGACTTGGTGATACTAGGTCAAGGGTTGGACTTGATGATCTTAAAGGTCTTTTCCAACCCAAATTATTCTATGATTCTTCTTACATATCTCATAAAGATGAGGGGGTTTGTACTTAAAAATAAATACAAAATGCTTAATTTTAAAGTTTTTAATGTTAAAAAGTATACCTGAGAATAAAAATAAAGGGATAAATTTCACCTACTATAATAAATGTTAATTAAAAAGAAGCAACATCAGGTTTAGGAAAGCAACTGAAGTAGTAATACTAACATGGTTGAAGATAACTTATAAACTGAACTGAACCACCATTTATCAAAAAAAAAAAGTATTTGTGGTTATATTTTTTTAACAAAAATGTAACACTGAAATATATTGGGGCAGTATCATTTTAAAGAAATTACTAAGAATTTTAATTTGCTGAACATCTCAATAAACATCCAGACATTATACACAAAGATTAGTAAGTCTGAGTTTTACCACTCCATTAAGGAGCAGTTCACATTTCCATTTGTCACTAATCCTCTATCTGCCATACAAGTCCTACCGGAATTTGCATCATATTGTAATGATAAAAAAAAATGAAAAAAAAAAAATTAATGATAAAAACATAACTGCGAAAGTTTCTGAAACAGGAAGACAAAATCTTAGAGTGGCTAAACTCAGGCACAGTTAAGTGTTAAGCCAGCTATAAGCAATGACTTTAAAAACTTTTTCCTTTAATTGTAAGACAAAACCAATGAAGTATATTTTAGTCTGTGTTCATTAGTTTACTGGTTGCTCTCCAGCAGTGTCTTCCATGGTCCAGTGCTCCCAACAGCCTATTTATTCCAAAATAATCACAACACACATATTCTACACTCCCTGGGACACCACAATCCCAACACCTCCATTCAGTACCTACTACTGACATATTCCGATTTGGACAATATTGTTGTGGATTTTCCCTGATTAACCTCCCTGGTTAGTCTTAAATTAGGAACACCACAGTATTAAATCAACGGAAGTCCTAATCAATCATCTGATAAAATACTATCACTCACTCTAAGAATGATATTAATCATCAGAAATCATGTTCCATCAGAGATTTCATTCCTAAATTCCTAAATTAGAAGACTGAATTTAATCTGAATTTATTTTTTCTAGATTATTTTTGATTTAGTCAAAATTATTTGGTCCATTTTATGGACTGATAGTTGAACTTACATTATCTGGCAATAAGAATGATACTGTATTCTTGGCTAGTAAGTAAAAAATTTCCATGAATAAGGGGGGTGTGTGTGTGTGTTCTTCATTCTGTTCTTCAATGAGGCTGAAATTGCTGATGAGTACAAAATTATCCCTTTGTAAAGAGATAAAAATCTGTTAAAAACTTTGGATTGCCTTGAACTGTAACGCAAAAATAATACAACATTCAGACTTTTTGGGTATGTAATTTGTTGTTATTCAAGATGAATGTACACTTTGAAAAACAAAAATATTTTCAATGTAATCCATCTGCATAACATTGAAAAAAGAATCGGCACTTAATAGTAATTTTGATTTGCCTTTAAAAAAAAACAAGCAGCAATATAGAATTTCTCGCTAGTCTAGCTGAAAGCAAAACATTTGTTTCAAAGCTATGAGTTTTCTAGTTTATAGCTCATTCTAAAAAGTAGATATTCATAAAGGCTTGTATTTATTTTGAATTCACGCACTGGAATTTAAAAGTACCGTTTGTTCTTATTTTTAAAATCACTTGTGAAAACATCTGAGAGAAAAATAGTAAAAGAATATGTAATACATTTTCAAATAAAAATCACTCATTACAGTTCTAAGTCAGCATGCAGTAAACATCTGTTGGAAACATTCATTCCAAAGTCTAAAAGAAGTGAACATTTTCTCAGTAGAAGGGTACACTATGCAAACCTAAATATAGTCATCCTTTGAAATCACACATGAGCTTTAATCAATATGTAATTTACAATTAAGCAATTATTTTCTGATTTACAAGCATTACAAGCATAACAAATGCAATTAACCTAGCATTTCAGATACAAATTAGCTCAATTAATATACCCCACCTATATGACACTATGAATCGATGTACATTTTTCCATTCTGATTTTTAATTGGATATGAAACATAGCTCTAAAAAACAAGATCTAAAGCTAAAGTATTTCATCACCTGTACGTTAATTTTAAAGCAATAATGCAAGTGTAATGTTTTGTGTAGATATGCTATGCAACAAGTTAAACTACTAAACCAAATCACAGTATACCAACAAAATCTCATATATGTTCATGAGAGTTCCAAGATGAAAAGTAACTAATAAAAAAATCTTAAAGCAAAGTCAGAGAAGGTGGAGTTACTGAATGCTGCCTTTGCTCCAGTTTTCACTAAGGCCAGCCCTCAGGAATCCCAGACCCTGGAGGCAAGACAGAAAGTCTGAAGAAAGACTTTCCTTTGTCAAGAAGGATCACATTAGAGATCACTTTAGCAAACTTGACACCCACAAATCCATGGGCCCTGATGGGGTGCATCCCTGAGCACTGAGGGAGCTGGCAGATGTTATTGCCAAGCCACTCTCCATCCTTGAAAGGTCGTGGAGAACAGGAGAGGTGCCTGAGGACTGCAGGAAAGCCAGTGTCACTCCAGTCCTCAAAATGGTCAAGAAGGAGGAGCCACGCAACTACAGGCTGGTCAGCCTCACCTCCATCCCTGGAAAGGTGATGGAACAGCTCATCCTGGAGGTCATCTTGAAGCATGTGTAGGAAAAGAAGGCCACCAAGAACAGTCAACATGGATTCACCAAGGGAAAATCATGCCTGACCTACATGATAGCCTTCTATGATGATTCCATAGACTGACTGAGTGAACGAGGGGAGAGCGGTGGATGTTGTCTACCTTGACCTCAGCAAGGCTTTTCACACTGTCTCCCAAGACATCCTCATACATAAACTCAGGAGGTGTGGGTTAGATGAGTGGACAGTAAGATGACTGAGAACTGGCTGAAATCGCAGAGCTCAGAGGGTTATGATCAATGGAGCAGAGTCCAGCTGGAGGTCTGTAGCCAGCGGTGTGCCCCAGGGGTCAGTACTGGGTCCAGGCTTGCTCAACTTACTCATCAGCGAGCTTTATGAAGGGACAGCACACCCTCAGCAAGCTTGCCAATGACACAAAACTGTGAGGCGTGGCTGATTCACCAGAAGGCTGTGCTGCCATTCAGTGAGACCTGGAGAGGCCCGAGTGCTGGGCGGAGAGGAACCTAAAATGTTCAACAAAGGCAAGTGTAGGGTCCTGCACCTGAGGATGAACAACCCCCTGCAAAACCCCAGTACAGGCCAGGGGCTGACCTGCTGGAAAGCAGCTCTATGGAAAAGAACCTTGGAGTTCTGGTGGACAGCTCGTTGCCCATGAGCCAGCAGTGTGCCCTTGTGGCCAAGAAGGTCAATGGGCTCCTGGGGTGCACGAGGAGAAGTGTGGCCAGTAGGTCGAGGTAGGTTGTCCTCCCCCTCTACTCTGCCCTGGTGAGGCCACACCTGGAGTACTGCATCCATTTCTGGGCTCCCCAGTTCAAGAGAAACAGGGAGAGGGTCTGGTGTAGGGGTACAAAGATTATGAAGGGACTGGAGCACGTCCCTTATGAGGAAAGGCTGAGAGAGCTGGGCCTGTTTAGCCCGGAGAAGAGAAGATGGAGAGGGGATCTTATCAATGGATAAAATTAACTTATGGGTGTGTAGCAAGAGGATGGGGCCAGGCTTTTTTCTGTGGTGCCCAGTGATAGGACAAGGGGCAATGGGCACAAACTGAAACACAGGAAATTAATGTGGAAATTCCTGTGGAAATTTCCTGAGAGGAAAAACTTCTTTACTTTGAGGGTGACAGAGCACTGGAACAGGCTGCCCAGAGAGGCTGTGGAGTCTCCTTCTCTGGAGACACTTAAAACCTGCCTCAACATGACTCTGTGCAACCTGCCTAGGTGAACCTGCTTTAGCGAGAGGGGCTTGAACTCGATGATCCCCAGGGGTCCCTTCCAATCCCAACCATTCTGTGACTGTGAAAGTCATTCTGTTCTGTGTAGTTTAGGGGGTTGCAGATATTATTCCAGACATAATATAGGCAGCCATGTCATAATCTAGCTCAAAGAGCTATAAACAGTTTTACAACCTGAGTCACCAAAACCAGTTTAGACACCTGTGTCAGGCTGAGATGGTCCTTCTTTACAAATGTTCATTTCTTTCCACTGACTATAATGAGTGTCTAGATGATGTTCTCAGATCTAAAGAGCTACACTATGGACATTTGAAGTTAGGTGAGATTAATTCCATCTTAGATTTTGTAATGTCAGCTTCTGACACCTACTTTCTGACAAATTGCCCTCCTTCTGCAACACATTGGAATGATATTTGACCTGGTATCTTATTCTTCATGAGTCTTACATTATTTAATTATTTTTTATTAACATATTCCTGGTTCATTTGTTTAACTGTCCATTGTATGTTAAAGTTTAACAGGCATATAAAGTAGTACTTTTCCTATCCTTATCTGTCTAAAAAAAAAAGATAAATCTAAATAGTCATGTATGAACCTGACAGGGTTCAAAAGCTAATTAATGTTTCAAATGGGAACAGACAGAAGGAGGTTTGCTATACCATCATGCTATTTGGCAAAAAGATGTAATTCCTAGACAGAAAAAAGCCTGTTAAAATCAACCATGTATCTCAGTTAAGTCAGTTAGTAATTCCTGTTCACTCCTAAATACAGGGTGTCCCAAACAATTTATCTTTTTCAGGATTTTGAAAGAAAACAAATCAGGCATTTGAGGTTCAAGGAAAACATCTCTAATTGAGTTCAATCTCAATATTGATTTTAATTCTGTCAGCAACATAACTGATTTCACTTCAACTGTAACACTGTAAGGTTTTAGTTCATCCATGAATGCTAAGAATTTTGTGGGAAGCAGCTTCCAACTCCATTTGAAAAACAGAAAGCTATATGTCTCCAAGCATCAGTTTATAGAAATACATGGATCAAGTTCACATAATACTGTACTATAAGACAAGTTAGTTCTCCTAAAAGGAAAATCCATGCAAATGGAAAATCTACACAAGGTTGATTAATTTCTAAAAAACCTGAAGACTATACATGCTCAGATGAGTAGCATGAAATAAATAATTTGGAGACTTTTACCTTAATTAAGAATACTCCACCATATCACAGTTCCTAAATAATAAACAGAACATAAGATAGGTCAAATCAAAGACACCTAAATTTAGCTACCTGCATGGAAGTGCCCTTTTTCAAGAGGAAAGTAGATGGGGAAGCACCTGTTACAGTCAAGGGAGAAACTATTCAACTCAAATTAGGGGACGCAACAGTGTATCCCCACTCAGCCTGAAGTAAAATGCCCACTCACTCATCAGTTGTATCACTAGGGCTCAGTGTCAAAAATTGCAGGACTTAATGATTGAGTAACTGGACAACAAAACAATGAGCAATATTCAACAGTGATAAACATAAGGTGATGTGTTGATACGAAAAGCCATCCCAACTTTATCTACACGACAACAAACATGGATGACCAACGACCACTAAGGAATCAGGTCTTGGGTTATACTGAAAAAAAATCAACATGTTAAAACTGTGATCAAAAAAGCAAATCTAGTAGTATCAAATGTTAGAAGAGAACAGAAATCATTAATACTTGAGATATGATGCACCTGCTTCCAGTATCTGTGGGCAGACCCTCCCTACCCCAATTCCACAGATACAATAAAACTGGCAAATGTGTGTAAATAGGCCAGAAAAAATATTGTGATCAAATACAACAGTTTGGACTAATTTGACTACTACTCATTAGTCTGGGGAAGAAATGATTGAAAGAACATATAAAAGAACTAAATAGAACTTTCACAAGGAAAAGATAAGCAAGGAATGACTGTCCACTGTATCTTTCGATATGAATCTAAGATGGTATCAAATGATGCTGATGTTGGTTTCAAGACACATCAAAGCAAGTGGTTGTTTACAGAGCAAGGATTCAGTCCTGTAATTCCTTGATGATGTTAGAGGTCACTTGAATTTAAAAAAAAAAAAACAAAAAAAACAACAAACAAACAAACAAAAAAAACCCAACAACAAAACACACAAAAAAAACCAACCCAGGATAAAATTATGAGGGAAAAAAATCATCAACATCAATTGCAAACGTTTCTCCTCTGGCTCAGGAAGTCCTTGAGTTGTGAAAATATTCTGTTTGACATACTCATTTTCTCTTCCCTAGCATATGCTGTTGGCCACTGTTGGTGACAGACCACAGGGAGGGATGAGTCTGCTTTAACCCTGCACAACCTACAGAAAACCACAAATACTGAAGTTGGTTTAGTGGCATTCTGGAGTACTGGACTAAGTCCACCTTTATTACAGATTTTTTGTGTGATAGTAAAGAAGTATTAAACTTTTTTTTTTTTTTTTTCTCACCTCAGACTGACATAAATTTCTGAGGGGTCTAATAATCATCCTGATGTGCTTGACATGACAGGACATCAATGAAAGCAGTGTTCTGGACAATGTTTTTGTAACACTCAGTACTCCAAAAAAATTAGATCACAGATGTCCCTATATCTTAGTTTGCCATTCACAGAACATGAATATAACCAACACATCCCTGAAATGATGGTGAAAATTATTCTGGAAATTGTTAGAAAGCATTCACAAACTACAGTGAACAGCGCTGTAGAAAAGATCATCACAACAGCTTGAATGATGTGCCATAAACAAGGCAAACTGTCAAACGTTTCTGATACTGAACTAAAATACTGGGTAGCTTTTTATTAAATGGTCACCAAACAGTGTGAGAACCAAATAAAGCAAGGAGCCCTGCAGAACTATATATAACATGACTGAATCATGGCTTGTACACACAAAAGGACTGAATCAGGACTGATCTAACTACATTCCCCCATTTTTGAGCATTATTTTATAATCTTAACAAAGATTTTTAAAAACAGGAGTTCTTGTGATCAATGTATTATTTTGGTTGAAATAGAAGCTTCTGCTATTGAACGAATATACCAGAGGGAAGTTTCCACTTCATGGCAAACACGTCTCAAGCAATTACTGAGATTTTCATAAATTATGTCCATGTTAACAAGTAGACAAAGCAACAACAGGAGACCGATATGACCCATACTGCAGGTTCATCATCCATTTCACATATATCCCTCGGTGGATTTTACTTCACTCTGGTCCAATGCCTTGAATGTTCTCTAGATGATGGAGCCTACTTTACGTGCTCTTGGAAAGCTTCTTTCAGTTTACTTTTATCTAAAGGCATCCAATCTACAGAAGTTAAAACAAGCTCTCCAAGGTAAACCCAGGCAGAGTAGCAGGGATGACTGGGATATGTGCCTCAAAAGTGCACTCCCTATGCAAACTAAAACTGAAACAATAATTACAAAATTATTTCAAACTATAACAAACTGGATATTGTAAATTAAAAAATGTAAGAAGGTAGGCAATGACATTGACATGCCATCTTTATTTTGTTTTGGAACGCATAAAAAAGTTAAGAGCATCTGATTCCAGAACAAAACAACTGATACTAAGGTGATACTAGATTAATGACAAGTATGGGGAAAAGATTTGTGAATGCCTTATGAAAGTAAGATTATCTAGAAGTTAATGTGATATTAATGTCATAAAATAAATTATTTGAGGGAAAGCAATGAATTCAACACATTCAAGTACATTTTTAGTCTGATTTGCACCTATGAAAAACTAATTTGAACTTAGTGAACCAGCTATTTCAATTTATTTGGTTTTAATTTAGAAAAATGGATAATAAAGTGCGACCAAATTGCTTGACATTTATTTGTGGACTCATATACTATCATCCAGTCATACAGAAACAGAACACAGAATTTGGTAATTCTATTAGTATTACCTACTGTACTTTACTGGAAATGTTATTTACAGTTAATCTTAACTTAACATTGCAAAAAAAGGTTCCTACCTGCCTTACTTTTACTTACCTTCTTCTAACCAAGAAAATTAAACACATGGTAACATGTGTCCTGGTTTCAGCTGGGATGCAGTTAATTTTCTTCTTAGTAGCTGATAACCGCACTGATGTTTTTAGTTGTTTCTGGGTGATGTTTATACTAAGTCAAGGACTTTTCCGTTTAGAGGGCTGGGGAGGAACAAGAGACTGGGAAGGGACACAGCCAGGACAGGTGACCCAAGGTAGCCAAAGAGGTATTCCATATCATATGATGTCATGCTGAGTATATAAACTGGGGGAAGAAGGAGGAAGGGGGGGACACTTTGCATTATGATGTTTGTCTTCCCGAATAACTGTTACGCGTGATGGAGCCCGGCTGTCCTGGGGATGGCCAAAAACCTGCCTGCCCGTGGGGCAGTGGGGAATGAATTCCTTGCTTTGCTTTGCTTGTGTGTGCAGCTTTTGCTTTACCTATTAAATTGTTCTTATCTCAACCCCTGAGTTTTACATTCCTTTCCAAAACTCTTTCCCATCCCTCTGGGGGGGAGTGGGGAGCAAGCCAGTGGCTGCGTGGGGCTTGGTTGCCGGCCGGGGTTAAACCACGACAACATGCTTTTAATTAAAGTTAATTTTTTTAACTAAGGGTAAAAAGAATTGCTATTGATCTTAAAAGAAGTCTACGAAGTTCTAAAATTATTGTTCTACATGCTTTAAAAAATAAGGAAAAGAAATTCCTGTAATGATTTTTCTGGTGTCCACAAGCTTTTTGCATACTTAGTTTTCCCATTATTTACCATCTACAAAATATAAGTGTATAGTGTAAAAACATTAGTCTTAAAAAAGGCAAACCCAAAAAATTACTATTCATAATTAAATTACTCAACTTTTAATGAAAATTATGATATGGAAAACTAAAAAATTAATTACATCAATTAAAACTTCTGCATAAGCTGTTTGCTGGGGTATTATATCCCTTTTACGTAAGTATTCATTTGAACATTTTAATCCTAAAAGCTACGTAAATTCAGAATTCTGTACTTCATCAATGGTCTTAACATACAAGAGATAAAAACTTCAGAATGTTTTTTGACACTGTAGAGATCCAATCTATGGTAAAAATGACATTGGAGTAGTAGTACAGATTTAACTAACTAACAGAGTAATCATTAGGTGAAAAATTCCCAACAGCATCAGACCAGGATTTCATCAATGTAAGAAGAACTGGTCATTTTAAGTACCATTTATGATTACAATTTTATTTCCAACACCTTTTTTTAGCGTTCTACATCTGGCTAACATTGATGGCTTTGAGTCCTGATCAATGAACTTCAACCTCCTTAGCTTCAATATGTGAAAAGGAAGAGTAATTCTAATTTTGTAACAGCTATGCTGCCTCTTTGAAGATTAGTTTGATAGACCAGCTTTTCTCTCCCATAAACTGACTCACCACTAATCAAATGGGGAAAGCATTCCCATCTAGAGGTGCAGACTGAGAGACATGGGACAAGCAGATTGCCTTTGGATATGACAGGAAAAAGATTAAGAAGAGACTAAAATTCAGGCTTCAATGAACTCGGTGGCAAAAGTCTCCAATCCATTTCAATAGCCGGGCAATTTCACTCATTGATGTACATAAACTGATTTTACTTTGCATAGCATAACTTTGTTTATGATACTCAGGGCTTTATTCAAAATCTCACAATGTTTGGTATTTTCCTTAAAGCTTCAACTGTTGGAATCTACAATTTTTACAAGATTCCCTCTTTTTTTTTAAAAAAAAAAAAAAAAAAAAATTACAGTTCTCATGGGTACAACTTAAAAGTTAAAAAACCTAAAACCTAAAAGGTTCAGAGCCCCAAAATTAGTTAAAAAGAGAAAAGTCCTCCTAATATATAAAAGCCAAATATCAAAATTTGAGGTGGCCAACTTGCGACTTCATGAAACTATTTAAATATCACGAAATTTTGTAACTGACATCACAAGAGCTAAAAGCTTTCTTTTCTGTTTTCTTTCTTTCCCTGTTGGGAATATGTAGTGCTACAATACTCAGTCTTACATCTGATCCTCATTACGAGTGGAATCAATTCTCAGTCATGGTTTTCATAACCACGCTCTGAATAGCTGCTCCATCGCTAGCAGTTAAGTGGTATTCAACAGCGGTTCAGAGAAACCTGTTGTTGAGGCTTATTGTCAACAAAGAGCACTTTCTCCGTGATGGCAGAACCTATATATAGAGCTGGAAGGATGAGCCACAGCGAACACAGAGAGATAAATCTAACTCTACTTTGTGTTTATGCTTCATTCACTGAAAGGAATGACATTTTAGAAAACTCTTCATCATCTGGATCTGTCTGTTTAAACAAAATTCCGATTAGGCTTTGGTCATGTGCTGGTTGCTATTAATTTTGCTATTTGGAACTTCTTATTCAGTATTGTCTGGTTCAGGACGTAAATCACAGAATTGACTGCGTTCCTTGCCTGAATGACCCACACGGCAGATACTGGGGAGGCCTATGTGTTTGTCATCAACAGGTTCCAGTTTTTACTGTTTGCTTCTCTGTTACTTTCAGAGAACAGTTCAAAAAGCTTCTCAAAATTGCTGACACATTGTGAATAAAATCTTGCTGATGTGCTTATGAGCAAAAATTGGTGCTTTTCATTAGAAACGTTCAAATGCTTCTTCACTTTTCCCCTGTCTGAAATCTCAGGCACACCTATTGCAGAAAATACACATACTCCTCAGATTAATATGAAACCACTAACTACTATGCTACCTCATATGTAACATGAAATAGTAATATATCAGCTGATCAGCTCCCAGCCAGAATATTGGTGTTTACTCTTGTTCTGGCTTTATATATGCAAAAGCGAAAGATTTATTTTTGCAATCCATTCTACTGATGATAAACCTCACTGTATTAAAAAAAATCATAGAAAATTTATCATAGAATTTAAGACTGGTAAACACCTCTCAATTTCTTTTCTTGCACCTGGTCATTTAAAAGAACAACCTTAAAGTATTTGCAAATAGTTTATTTGCAAATGTAGCTGACATGCTACTCCAGACTACAAAGACCTTTGCCTATACTTTGATTCTGCAGAAGGAGGAACCACAGAACAGTGACAACTGGTATGACTGTCCATGTTTTGGGTTAGTAAATTCAAAACTACTTTAAAACTTCCCAAGTTGTAACTGAAATACAATTTGTTAATGTATTTTTAGCTTGCATTCTGGGTATTCTGGATAATCCGGATAGTGCCCACCCAAACCCTAAAGAACTGCTTCCTCTCTTTCTAGACATGGGAAGGACAGGAGGAATCTCAATACAGAAAGGTGAACATCAGTAACATGTTACCTTGATGTAGCAGTTACAAAGCCCCTACTCTCAGAAACACATTAAGTTTTAATTGCCAAAACCAGAAACTTACTTTATAACTTCCATATTTGCCATCTTTATTTAAAGATAGTTTTATGTGACAAAATTTGTAATGTACCTTACTATAGTCTTTCAAAAATATTTTAATGCAATATATAATTCATTCACATTGCAAGATACATATTTTTCATATTTGAACCATGGCTAAAGAACTTGGTTTTCTCTTTTTTCATCCAAGTCTACAGTAGTTCCGTTTCCATATGGTATAAAATACAGATATAAGCCCTAGTATAAGCAATTGAACTTTTCACACCCTCAAAAGCCACAAAATCAGATGGTCTGTGGTTTTTGCAGCTGGTGCACTGCACTCATATTGGGTAGTGTCATATGAAAAATATTTCACTCCCCAAGCCCTAAACAGAGTCACTCATTAATGAAATGCAGGCAGTACAATGAGATCATATAAGGTATAGATTTCAACAGCCATACTAAAAACAGTAAAGGAACACTGAACAAGAACACAAATCAAGTTCCTCTGCCAGAACAGGATTATTTTTTTTTTTAAAGGAATGTCTTCTTAGATTTAACATTTGCTTTGAAAACAACTGCTAACCACTACCCAGAAAAGCCTTTAGAACAAGTGTTAGCAGACTAAACAATCACAATTTGGCAGAGGAAAAACAGTAAATATCTTCAGACACAGTTACATTACAGGATGTCTCACCCCAATACACCATTATCAATTCACAAAATGATTTACTTAATACCACATATGGAATTTGCTTACTTAAGAAAATAAACTGTCACCAGCAAAACTTTGTTTAAAAATAATTCCAGAGCTGAGGTTTATCGAATTTCACTTTAGCTTGTTTTTACAGAAATCTAAAAAAAAAAAGTGCAAAGCAAGGCAATCTAGTTGTAAAAATACTGTATTTATTATATTAAGCCCACTTGCACAGAAAATGTATTTAGGCAGAGTTTTGAAACACTGTTACTCGTACTATTCATTAAAAGAATGACCAAGTCTTTGTGATGTATGTCATGATATTTTATTTCAGTAAAATGTATCAAAATGTATTATTTCATTCCTGTCTTTCCCAAATGATACCCATCTGTTTTCCTCAATCTAAAAGCTTTCTTTAACTAAGAAAAGCCTCAGCAGCATAAATAAACACCAGACAGTCTAGCCAAGGTACTTCATGGGCTTGATTCTCTTCTTGACGACTCATACAACCCTGCAGCCTTCAGTGGCCTGAATATGATAGCTGTAACTGAGCTAAGTATCAGGCTCTGTGCAACTACTTTATAAATCTAGGAACTACAGCATGTTTGTTTTATCTGGGGAGAATATCTGGGGGGGAAAGTCTACCCAAGCAAAATGGGTTACAGCTTCTGTCTTTCCCTCAACAGCCAACAAGGATATATTGGTGACAAATGGTCAATTGTATTTGTATCTCTATTACATATTTATTTAACTTTAAAATAACAGCATTCTGAAAATCTTAGGCAATTGGGTTAATCCTTTTAATATATGAGAATAAAATGGGACCACCTGTAATGTAGTTACTGGAGACCCTAAAGTTTTTTCCCTGCTACTCCTCACTCTTCTATGCTTTTCTTCTTCACTCAGTGCTTTTGAGAAGCAAGTTTGTATTTTATACATAGGAAATTACAATTATTCTGCCTTTGCAGTAATTACTCTTGTAGTAACTTATATGCTATTAATTGTCCAATATCAAGTCAGTACATAAGAATTACTAAAGCATGTATCTCTTAGCCAAACAAGTATACAGTGCATGAGATAAATTCCTCCATTTATCTCCATCTGTTGTCCATAAAACGTTTATACGCCTCATTCCTGCCACCTGGCAATAAACTCTAGCTTACACTTGAAACACTACACAGACTTGAAATAATCCATAGTACCACAGCTCAATGCAGAGAATTAAATATGGGCTAAGAATAGAGCTGCTTTCATATTAATCCTGTTTCAGTTCCGATGCAAAAGCCTACCAGGAGTCATAAATACCACATATACCAGAAACAAAATTCTGCATATTTTCCAGCCACATATTTTGCCACAAGTTACCACAATTACAAGTGATCTGTCTAAAAAAAACCACAAAAGCAATTCCCAAAACACAAAGATAGATAGGTATATATAGATATAGATATGTATAAAAATCATAAAGCAATAGAATCATAGAATATATCAGATTGGAAGAAACCTGTAAGGATCATCCAGTCAAACTCCCAGACTATTAATAATACTTTAACTATTAATTAGTAATTATTACAGATTACTATTAATAGTAATAAAAAAAGGAGCTGAACTTTACTGTGAACTTCAATTCAATGACAGAATATTAACAGTGTATGTAAAGTTCTCCAGTACCTCTAAGTACTTAATAAGAAATTGTATTACACAGTGATCATTATGCTTTTATATATCATTTGTTTTTAAAGTTGCATAGTAAATATGCCAAGTTTACTTCAAACCTTCAGTAACAGGTCTTCTCCAATCAAATTCTTGTACAACTGACTTAAATCTAGAAAAAATTGTTCCTCTTAATTGAGAAAATTATCAGAAACAATTTTATCCAAATACAGACTGTCTCCATGTTTGTTGTACCATATATCAAAACAGTATCATGCTTCCTAAATATAAAAGTTAGGAATTTAGGAATTTAGTGTAACTTTGCTTAGAGTAACAAAAACTCATCACTGAGTGTTCAAACAAAATATTCACGCATATAATCTATGGCCATCTTTTGCTTTCACCTGGTTTTAAGCAAACTATCCCACTTAACTTCAGTGAAAAATACTTTCTGTGTGTTAGCTTGCAGAGCACCGCTCCAGGACTTCAAAGCAAGAATGATACCAAATTAACATCAAAAATATGTTATGGATTAGAATGGATTAGAAACAGGCAAATCAGTAAGTCTTAGAATGTAATTACAAACAGGGAGTTATATTAAGAGCATTTGTAAGAGATATGCTGTGATAGGATACTGGTCCTGTACTGTTTCACACTTTTATCAACAACCTTCAAGAAAATGCAAATTCATTACTGATGACGTTTGCTGACAACACGGCAAATGATAATAAGGAAAGTCAGCTACTAGAATAAAACTGTGAATTTCTGAAAATGCTCTGCTTAAAATGAATACTTCTCCTACTACCACATGTAAAAAGCTGTACTTCTAGCTACAAAGAAAGAAGTCCATACCCAGAAGATGAAACATGGTGTCTTAGAAAACTTGCAGACTTGGACTTACGATGCAAAGCTAAGTCCCATGGCACACTGGGTCAAATGGACAAAGACCCTTGACAGCATAAAGAATGGGAAAAGGAAGGTTATGCTTTTTTAAATCCCAAGGTAACATAACCACTGCAGAACACTGTGACCGGTTCTAATGTTCACCACAAATTGGAAGAGTTTAAAAGCCAATCCAGATAACATGAGAACATTTCTTCTATATTGAACTCCGTGAGTATCCCTCTATTCAGGTTCTCAAAAGGAAGGTTAAAAGCATGTGATAAACAAAGTTCTTCACTTCATCACATGAAGATCCAGTGACTGCAGTTTGAGCCTAGAGAAACTCCGATGAGAAAAAAATACTCCCTTCTTTAGCACTAAAATTAATTAAAAAAAGCGTATGGATAGAGCAGCATTTAAAAACTTTAGTAGTTATCCTAACCTCCAGTGGACTACCTTAACCGATCAGCCAGCCAGATAAAGAAAACCTGTAAGCAATTGCTTTAGCTTGAATAAAATAACTGCCTTTCCATATGAAATGTGATTGCCTATTACACTCTTTTGTAATCCCACTCCAAAAGCAGCTCCAGGGTACAGTCATCATTATCTTTTAAGACAAAGATGCAGCTATTTCATGGTGGCTATGGGAACACATGATGACCCACCTACAGTTCATACTGATGTTAAAGCCATTGTAGATACCTGGTCACAAGGAATTTGATACCAGATCAGAGAGTACAGGTACTGACTGAATTGTACCCTTCTGTTTCATAAAGCACAAGAGGAGGTGCAGTCTGCACCATAACGCACTAAAAGTATCATATTTACATTGCAAAAGAATGTAATTTGAAAATTTAAGCATACATAATAAAAAAAGAAGTAGGCATAGTAAAATTTTGTAGCAGTGATATCCTCTGAGTAAGGAAATAGAATGATTTGAAAATTAAAATGAGCGTCTACTGAAGATCAGAAGACCAGGTAGGAAAACTAAAAATCTTCTAAGAATATCAATAGTTTATTGAAACTGAAGACACTGTTTTCACAGGATACCTTCATTTACCCAGATATCTGCTGGGTAACAAAAT
This sequence comes from Falco naumanni, assembly GCF_017639655.2. Taxonomy (NCBI): domain Eukaryota; kingdom Metazoa; phylum Chordata; class Aves; order Falconiformes; family Falconidae; genus Falco; species Falco naumanni. Next base: position 79,354,734 of record NC_054058.1, on the reverse strand, counting down.
AAAATCTCTCCAAAAAATGCCCTGGCTTATATAGAACACAATACTAGAAAATCCCAGAGAATCTTTCATATGCTCCCTCTCACAAACAAAACCAGAATGTTAAAGGCATAATTAAACTTAAAATAACGTAGAAAAATTAAGTATACAATAATGAACAAATCTATGACTACACAAAACTCCTCATATACTGAAATACTACTTTTGTAAGATCTTAAACTAGTGCAAAACTTTATGCGTTATCATGACACATTGACAGAATATGACTGGCTATGAACAGACACGACTAATGATACATGACCGAAAGCAGAGGATGGTTAAGAAGTTAACTGATATAACACAATATCCAGTTAGCAGTACACTTATCTGAGATCCTTAATGATCTGGAAATAAATGTGAATATCAGCACCAAAACTGGCAGTTTGTAATAAATTGGAAAATGCTGAAAACCACCAATGTAAACACAAAGTATTGTTTTAAAGACAGACCTTAAGATTAAAAATATCAGTTCAGTAGCACAACACAAACTTTTTCAACTAGAAGAAAAATTATAAAAATCTCCGATTCAGAGGATGGAATAACCCTCATAATAATGGTCAGACAACCCTAAATGTGCTCCTAGACAGCAAATCACATATGAAAATTAATAAAAGATTACAGCATGGAAAAGGACAGAATCACAACACAGGAACAAAAAACCATATAGAAATACCATCGTCTGGAAATGGAGGTCTCCTCTACCTTCATACGCATTTGGTAAGACATCACTTACGCTTAGCTGGAGTCCTGGTGTACTGTAAAGCCCTAGGGTAGCTGGAGTCTCAAAGAACTGTGAATTTTCTTACGGGAAGAGGTGAATCTCTTTGCTTTTTCTACAGCACATAGCACAGGAGAACCTGTGCTAATCAAAGCTACGACTTGGGATACTTGAATAGCCACAGCAGGCCAAGCAAACAGTAGACCAATGACCAGAAGAAAGATACAGTAAAAATGAGGACAGTAAAAGACTAGGCTTTCAGACTATACTCGGTCAAGGAATATACAAGCTCTGAATCTGACCAGAAATGTTTGATGTAAAATAAACTACAGAAAAGTAGTTGGTCTAAATAGCGGTGAGTGAATATTTCAGCTTTTTGTAATAACCAATAACCAGCAATTACATATACTTAAATTCTTTGTTTAACAATAACCACATAAGATACACTCATTTAAATGCATCTATCTTGTACAGAACAGGAGAATCATACAAAAAGCTTGCATGTACGTGGAAAAAAACAACCCACAGGCCAATGAGATAACAGATTTTTTCCAAACTTTCCCCTAGCTGTGCATGACGACTGAGGGACCTTCTTTTCACTTGTTCTCAACTCCAACATCAGAATTCATAGCAAGGCAATGATCAGTTGCATATGTTGTATGAACCTGTGAAAATCTAACGCAAAATATAAAGACGCTGGTTCAAAACCCTGTACCTATAGGAATGAGATCCATGTTTTGGTTTCCTCCTCTGAGCTACAGTGTACTGGTATGCCCTTTGCAACATCCATGAAGAATCCAACCTGCTTCGTTTTCCTCCATGCCCCCTCCAGCTGGCAGCAGCTGAGGCTCCTAGCATCAAGCCATTTGCAATCAGGCTAGTGACTACTCTAACACAAATGTATGTGCAGTTATAAAGAGAATTTCTCTTCCTACCGGCCCTTCACAAAAAATAGCTCTTCTTTACTTACCATATTTAGCCATGATTACAGATGTCAAATTGTGGTTCAGATAGTAAATGCTCAATCCAATGAGAAAGTTGCTGAATTAAAAATAAATTTTAATAAACTCATACTTCAACGAGGCTTCATCCCTTCATAACCACAGATGAGGACATGGCCCTCATTTTTTGAAAACAAAACAAACACCCCAACACATATTTTCTGAGCCAGGCAAACTAAATAACATGGCAAATATGCCTGGAAAGCCAGACTGTTTCCATAGTTCCAAAAAAGAAATTAATATGTATGATCCTCATTTCACTGATAGGAGATGATATCAAATTACAAGCGTAGACAAAAATAATTCCTAAAAGTAAGAGTCACATTAGTTAAAATAACTGAAACAGCATGACAAGAACTGGCCTCAGTAAATACCACAATATTTGTAGTTTCCCCCGGTGTTTCTGCTTTCAGCCCACCGGAGATAGAGCATTCCTAAGCTGCATGGCAACAGGGGCTCCTGGAGAAGTGGCACCAGGTAAGCAGTAGCTCTTGCAGGACGAAGCAAAGGAAGTCAAATCAGGGCAATCCAACTTCCAGGTCTTTCCTTCTCCCAACTAAAAATTAGAGATCCCTTAGGTCTTCACTAGGAAAACAAACAAACATACATGCAGGAGGAATCCAGACATGGGCTAGATGGGTAGAAGAATCTGTAGAAACAGCAACAGCAGCTGCAACAGCAGCTCCCTGAGAGAAATTTCAGTAGGTTTTAAAGAGCAACTCTGTCCTACCTTGGTCGAACATTTGGTCCAACTCTCTCTCTATCCCTCATAATTTATTCCAATAAAATTTAACCTCATACTTCTTAGTTTCTTCTCCCTAGCCCTCCCTTAAATTTCAGCAAATAAAGCAAAACAGAAAAAAAAAATTGGAACTAACAATGAAATTCATAAGACATGGTCACATGACAAAATAGCTGGTATGCTCCCATGTCCTTTCTTTGACAATTGCATTTCATGGACATTTATTTATGTCTAGGCTTTCTTCTGGAAGAAGGTAAGCAAGGTAACTAGTTGTTTTCAAGCAGAAATCCAACCACAATTAAAAGGAAAACTAGTGCCTGGGCCTGCTCTAGGTCAACAGCTGAACCATGTCACACTTGGTGCCCTAAACCTGGGTCAGGCAGCATCCTTCTGCAAATCCCACGTGCTGCAAGACAACGGCTACATTGTTTCAGGCACTCTGAACTAACAGTTCCCCTGCAAAATACACACCTGATTCAAAAGCTAGACTTAATATTATGAAACAGCACAGGTTCACAGGTTCAAGCATCATACTGCAATTGCCCATTAACCATTTAAACCTGGCCAGTGTCAGCTAGCGCTGTCCCAGGCAATGCTCAGCCCCCGCCTGTGAGTTAGCACAAAGCAGGGACTGCTTTGTCAACCTGGCTGGGCCCAAGGACTGCTCACTGAGATGGTCTTTAGCACTGTAGGTGCAGCCCCATCAACTTCCATTTGCCTGTATTTACTACCTTTTTTTCTTCCTCCACATCCTATGTAACTCATGCCAGGGTCTCCGCTACCTTCTGATTTTATACGCTAACATTACCACAATAAATGTGAGCTGATATTCACAGGGTTCTGTAGAACTACTCATAAGAAGTACACTTCCATTACTTCCTTGTTGAGAACTCTGGATTTGTGGCTGTAACGGTGAAACACAGACAAGAGAGGGGAAAACATACCTATGTTCAGAAGTGGTGTGTACAAAACAACAAAAGCGCGTTTACATATTTATTCCTAACACTATTCTACTCCTCCCATATATATCTTTACTGGAAGTGTAAGCACTTAGGCTTTTCTTTTTAAAAATGCAAGATTACGAAAGATTTTGCTTCCTAAATTCAGTGGCTTCATACAGGCAGGTGTCCTGGTTTTGGCTGTGATGGAGTTAACTTCCTTCTTAGTAGCCAGTACAGTGCTGTGTTTTGGCTATGATGTGGGAATGATGTTGATAGGACACCGATGTTCTTACTGCTCTTATCTCAATACCAGAGTTCTACATTCCTTTCTGATTCTCTTCCCTCTGGGTACTGGGGAGTGAGCAAGCAGCTGCGTGGTGCTTGGTCGACAGCCGGGGTTAAACCACGACAGGAGGCTTCCTAGTGCTGTTAACACCTATCACATGGAATAGCAGTATCAGCTGGAATCCTACCTGTCCTTCACATACAGCAGTTTATTGGTCTCACACTGCACAGTGACAGCCTGAATGGGCAAATCTCCTTTTGCCCCGCAGTGACTCCCATTTGTTACCTCTGTATGCTGCTCCCTGGGAAAATGAACTACCCTCTGCAAATTTAGACTCCAAAGTCTTCACCACAGTGAACAGCACACACTTATTTTAAAAAAAATAGTACAAACTGCCACCCCCACCCCCCCAAAAAAAAACCCCAAAAAACAACAACCCCCCAAAAAAACCCAAGACCAAACCAAGTGTAGACATAGCACTTCTGAAGGATTTTTTTTTCATGTGCAAACTGGAAGATACTGGTCCCAATGGAAAATCATGAGCTATCAGCCATCCGACTCAAGTACTCTCCATTACATTTCCACACAGTTATAAAACTTCCACACAAACTGGGGAACTCTGCTGCTTTTATTAACAATAGACATTAACGGGTTTGAGCTGAAAACTGCAAAATTCATAATAACTAATACCAACTGTGGCAGAACAATCACACCATACTGCCTCTAGGAAATAAGTAGAAACAAACTACAGAAACAGATTACAGAAAATGGTTACAATCACTGACTGTACATGTTTAAAAGACAAAAAACGATCATTTTGCCCCACTTTCCAGCTCTAAAACTATGTCAAAAGAAGAAAATAAAATACAGAGGAAAAAAAATCTTGAGTGTGTAAAAGAACAGCAATCTTATTAATATTGCCCACAAGAGCAAGAATAAAATCAAATACATTTCATTTTCAGAGATTTGACAATCTGCCAAGTAGTGACAGGGAAAAAAAAAAATTAAGTGCCCCAATTTTTCCCAGGAAGATCTTTTTCTCTAAAGTTACCGAACCAGGAAAACAATTAGATTACTGAAGCCCTCTTAATTTTGGTTTTTTTTTTTTTTTCTTTTTCTTTTTACAAAGACTTGCTAAATAGACTTGGTTTAAAGTCATGGCCAAACATGATGGGTTTAGAAAGGTTCAGCTTTTATCTGAGAACTGATGCAGTTCTCCGAAGTGTTTCATGTGCATTATGTATAGCATACTTTAAGGCAGTGTAGCCATCATATGGCAAAGAAGGAAATTTCTTTAGGAATTAACTGTATGTTTTATTCCTTGTTTCTTCCCATAGGTGAAAAACACCTACATAGAAGTTTGTTTTTCACTTCTTCTTTCTTTCTTTTAGATGCAGAAAAAGGCCAGAAAGAAATTTCCCCAGATTTCTCTCCCAAAAACATACAGAACAGAGACAGAGGTTACCTCGTTTCTTAGTTTAGACTGAGGAGGATAATCTCTCCCTGTATTTTTTTCTAAAAGAGCTGGAGGTCAAATGAACTGGAATAGAAACTTTCCAGTTGGAAGGATGAAAATACTTGCGAGTTTTTTTTACAAAACCTGATTTTGTTTTCTGAAGAAAAGCAAGTTAAATCAAGTTAATTTAAATGAACTCTAAAATTACATAAAACAGTCTCTCTCCTGCAACTTTCTGCATTTCCCTAGTACACATGATACCATCATCTTACTAATTTTCCAATCTTCTAGAAAAAAACTGAAGTTATATTTTCTATACCAAAAAAATAATAAAAGAAGAGGGGGAGAGAGAGGGAGAAAACCGGTAAGAAGAATTGCTAAAGGATCAGGAACATCAAATGTGAGACAATGATAAGCATTCATTAAGTATTTATATCAGGGTATTAGCCTTTAATAGCATAAGTCTGCATACAAGTCTTACTTTCAGAAACTGCAGTGTAATAAATTATAAAGAATAAAAGTAACAGTTTTAGGAAACTCAATTAATAAAAGAAGTCATGTGGTGAGAAACAACCATCTCCGAATACTACATCTGAACAACTATGTTGAAAACAATCAGTCAGTGGGAAAAAACCATGGACAAGTCAGCAGCCAGGTGTATCTAGCTGTTTCTAGAACAGTACCTGAATCAGAGGCAAAATAATTTCCCTTTACAATGCATACATTCTTACCCCTTGCATGATTCAAATTGACTACCTATATCTTGTGTTGGATCAAAAAAACCTAGACATCAGTTCAGGTAGATAAGAGCTATGTCTGTTCCAAACTACAGCAGGAATAACGTAACAGTCCACGAGCTTTTCTGCTGGTCAGTTATCACCAGAGAACAACAGGAGACCAAGGAGTGGGAATCTGAAGAGTAGCCTAGTATATTTATTTCATCACATTTGCTGACTGATCTGTGAAGCATAGCAATGCTTTATTTTAATGCGTTAACTGTTTCCAAGCAAGGCAGAAATATTCTGTAACTATGCAATAACCCAATGTCCATGTCCAAGGACTATGTGAAAAAAAAATCAACTAAATATATTATTGCTTATGACATTATTACTTGAAAGTTACTAAAGAGCATTATTTTACTTATAATTATTCTGGGTTTATGTTACAAGAATTATTGTTATGATCATTTTACTGTTAGCCTTTATTTTCCTCATCCAGAAAAAACTTGAAAGTAGAAAGAGTGTGAATCATATGGATCAAAGACTATCCATCAGTGTGTCACACACCATGTGGCACTGTGTTTTGCTAAGTCAAAGTCATGCTCCAAGTTTCAAAACTTCAAACAACTGAAATACCACAACATTCATAAAACAGAACTGAGCTACTGGGAGTAAGAAAAAAAACACAGAAAAGGTAACAGACCTCAACAGCAGATAGTAAAATTAACATTTCAACAGTTCTTGCCTTTCATCTCAGTCTCCATAGTACATTTTTTCTGGAAAAGCTACGATTTAGGTTTAGAAGGATGCAGAATTACATAAAACATCTGGAATATGGGACAAGGAATATTGGCTTATTATCCCTGGTGGACCCTCCCTATGAAAAATTTAATAGGTCTGTTTTGGTAGTTTTAATCTCCAGAGCACCCCAAGCTATGTTATGGAAACATCATCTTGGTAATTTATATTAGAAAGAACACCTGGTGATGAAAGCAAATATACCCTCTTTAAAATTGTGAGTGATTTTTCTTTAATCCTCAAACTTTTCATCTTCTTAAATATATAATTTTAACAGCTTGACTAAAAATTAGTTTTTGTATCTTTGAGACTGATCACATTGTAACCATTGTGAACTTACACTATTTTATTAGAGAGCTACATTTCTTCATTCCTGTCTTCTGAGAACAAGTCATTTTGTCTTTACTTTGACATTGGCCTTTTACAGATTACAGAGGAAGCTCTGTTGAATCATATATGAATATCACAAAATCACTAAAAATGTTGTCCGTTTATTACTGCACAGCTTCGAACACTAAAGGAAAAAAGAAATGTTAAGTAGATTTCTATTATTCTTATTCCTATCTCTAATTCCAAAGGTAGAGTTAGCTATAAATAATGATAAATAAGTAAATTCTGTCAAAATTTATTCTAGTACAAATTTCAAGTGACAGCATACATAAATGACATGAACTCTGGTCTGCTTTTTTGGTATCTATTATGTTTAGTATACAATTTCAAAATTACTGGTAAAAAACTACATGAAAGCAGAGAAATTATTTTCCATTAAAATCATTAACTGGACTCCTCTGAATATATATATATACAGTTAAAAGGCTATATAATGAAAAGGAATTTAGCACACACCTTTCTATTGTCACACTGCCTTATGTTTTATTAAAAAAAACCACATTTTTAACTCTTGCTAATTGACTATTTTATCGATAAATGGGAAATTAATGAAAGTACCAGTCAATCTATGAAACAAGTTACTAATATGAATGCATTCTATGTTTTCCAGCTACAATTAGGTTTCCATTTATCAAATTTCTAAAGAAACAACACATTTACAAATTAATTTGTTTTCATCATTTAACATGCCTCACTTAGAATATATCCTAATACACATTTTGTTATTTTCTAACAAAAAAGCCCATAATATTACAATCTGTAGCCTATAAAGATTTTCAGAAACATTTTTTTATTAATTTGACACTGATACGCCTCCATTTCTAATATCCCAACCCTGAAACATTTTAAATGCAATTAAAAGTGGTTATGAAAGAGTGTGGACTTCCTTGTGAAGTAGGAAATCACTCTTGTGATTAACATGCAAACGAGCTCATGCTGGCAGAATAGATTGGGGTTTTAAAACCCCAATTACTTTTGTATGATTATCTATTTACCCGTACACAGACTATTTTCATTCTTCATCTAATACAAAGTCATCCTGCTTACATTTTTAGCACAGCAATTAATATTTACAATAATTATGACATCAAGCACCATTAAGAGTATGCCAAGTGAATCATTTACCATGGTTTTTTATATATATGTTATTAAAATAACATCTATGGTAATATATTGCAGAGGATGAAGATATATTATTGGCCTTATACACAATCCAGTCTAATATAACATTCTATTGGCTTTAAATTTAGTTAAGGGGTGTATTATTTTTAGTATCTGAATAAGTCAACTGCTGTTCGTTCAGATTACAGATGCCAAAACTCTCAAGTCTGTAACTGCGTTGTATAAAGTGTAAGGTTTGTTTAAACTTTCACAGTAAAAATAACAATAAAATTACTTTCTCTCGGTTTTCTTTTTTTTTTTCTTTTTCATTTTTTAGTAATAACAGACAATTCTTAACTTTCACTAACACACTTTGATTCATACCTGCTACAGAGTGCACATACACACATTTTTTCCAGACTTCTAAAGAAAATTATAATGCATTAATGACAGGAACTATGGTAATGGAAAAAGGTCACCCTCTTTTGAACACCTTCTGTTTTAAACCATTATATATAAAGACATTTGAGAAAGCAAAGAATTAAAAGGCAGCCTTTGTGCAACCCATTACTGAAATATTATAGAATAATCTATATCAAATGTAGTGGAATAGCAGATTCTTTTGGATCGAAATTTACTGCAGCCATAGAAATGCTTTTATGCTTATTACATATCTGCATGTTGATTCAATTATTAAAAGAACACCTGACAGAAGACTTACTTAATTGAATTAATTAAACTGGATGAATAATCACAGAATTACTATTGTATGAAATTTGTCCTGACATGTAACACTGGCATTTTGAAATTGTAAGTATTTTGAATGGTGAAATACACTGAACAGAGAAGTCTTCACTTACTGTATTCTGAAATTCTTCACCTCATACATGAACAAATGGGACATATAAATGAAGAGACAGCTGTGAGCAATGAATGCTTTTTCTTACAGGTTGTAATTTATTATGTGAGCCCAGCTATGTCACTAGATCTTTCAAAAACTGCAAAAGCATTCAAAACAATAGTAATAATTTTTATCTCTTGCTCTAAAATAATACAATAAAGTGTACTATCAGATACAGAGAGAGGTAGTGTAACACTGAACCACTTGTGCAGAATAGTGCTTCCAACCAGAATATCTAAAAAATATTTGAGTATGTCCAAACAAAATTATAGAAAACTTGTTTACTGACTAAAGCAAGTGAATTAGAGATGTTAAATGATTTAAAAAACATTTTAATAGATCAGTACAGTGAGCTTCTACCACGGATTTTAGCAACAGGAGCAATTTTCTTCAGTGATTGAATGTTATGACATACTGTATATAACATATTCCTTTTAAGGCCTTCTTAAACCATTTTTTGTTATTATTTAAAACCAGTCTACTGATGAAGTTCGGAAGAATTTATTATACCTTCTTCTATTTAGTCACATTTGATAATTCACTAGATAGAAGTGAAATTTTACATGACAGGGGTTTTGAACATGCATTTTCTGTTGCCTTTGCTTTCACACCAAAAAAGACACAGAACAGCCTTGCACTGCTCACAACAGAAGTTTATACTGGCAGAGGACATTCCTGGAGTGCAAGCACCCAATCTGGCACATATCCAAGCCCCAGCTATTAGCTCTGCATCACCAGTGGGTATTTTTCGTACTTCCTCTCTCGGGGTTTTTGTTTTGTTTTTGCAATGATCCCCATAATAGCAAAATGTATAAAATAAGTCTGATTTTTATATGAGAGAATGGTGGGACTGGATATTTACCTTACTCTAAAATAAACTGCAGCATGGTAGAATCATACCCACCACCTTTTCTTCTGTTGTTTGTTTGTTTTGTTTTTTTAAATGAGCAATGAGTTTTCTCTTGCTAAAAATTAATATTGATGATTCTACAAATAGAAAGTATTAATTTAGAGGTGATTATTAATTTGTATTACTAAAAAGAACATGAACATTTATGGGTATTCAGTCAGAATATCTAAAAATGAAATAATACGACATCTAACATCTATATACTATAAATCACTGATTTTTTTTTACATTCATATTTTCCCTCATATTCCTACTTGACTATAATTCATTTTACAAATATGTCTGATCCTGCCTCTGACCTTACTACACTTTAAGCTCTTTTCTGCTCATGGAAAGCTAATTTGCATTTTTTAAAAATGTGTCTGTATTAATGATCTAATTTACCACAAAAAGGCTTTATATTAAATACAAAAAGGACAGCCATTAGCTTTCTTTCCACAATAAAATCAAAACAAAAAATAAAACATCTAATTTACACAACAATTAAGGTTTTTTTCCTAACACAATGCTAAATGAACCTGTACAGTTCAGCATTCATAAACATTATATATTGTGCAGAATTCTTGCTCTACAATCAAAATAAGGAATATTATAAATATGCAAAGTTTTACAAAACACTTTTCTGAGAAATCTATACATCCATTTTAAAACCTATATTAATAACCACAGTAGTTAGATTTTTTCTTTTACATAAATTATACAAAGTACATTGGCATTACATACCATTTTAATACCAGTTTATTATAGCTTTATTTCATAATATTGGAGGTGGAAATGGAAACAGTGCCATCATGTGATACTTTTCAGGCTACTTCACTTCTTTTATTTCCAGGGAGTGAGTCTGTTGCTGCTATACAAATAAGAGTCCCCAGAAAAGCATGCAACGGCCGTATCGTTTATTATATGCCACGTTTTAACTAGATCATTTTAGGTATTTTTATGCATGAGGCATTGAAAACACCTTTTACATCTGCAAAGGTAAACAAGCATATGATCAGTACAAATGTTACCTAGCCCCTTTTATGAAGAGTTCACAAATAACTCGACACAGTCTGGTGAAATTCCTTTCAGTTTACAGTCAAGATATCAATCCGAACAGCTTCATTTTTACAAAAGAGCATGGCAGTTAAATTCACTGTTTTTAATTAGTACTGGGCAGGCTACTTGGGAAAAAAAAGAACACATGAAATCGTCACAGGCGTACAATATCAAAGCCAAATCCAACTCATATTATATTTACTATACAAGATATTTTTAATGAAATCAGACACAGGGTCATTTTCTCTTTTGTATTCATTTCATATTGAAATAAAAGCATTTTTCTCCCCAGTGGTCACAATAAACTAGAAAATCCAGGCTTGATGCTAAAGACACATTATTTCTACTTATCCCTTCCCTCTTCTACAGATCAAGACAACCATTTGACAACTGCTTGGAATCTAGAAATGCAAGTAATCTACTAAATCTGAAATCCCACTTTGCTGCACAACTCACAGCTGCCAAATCTCAAACTACAGTAGTGTTTTGTTTTGGTTGTGGGGGTTTTTTAGATACGTCTTTTAGACAAAATTAAACCCTTACAGTGAATTCATTAATGCATGGGTGAAAGTTGACGAGAAAAGCACAGGAATTGTAACTTTTAAAAGAGAGCACGGGTGATATTGCTTAAAGAGTTTCAGAATTTACAGAATATGAACAATGACTGAGTTTTCCAAGATTAAAAATCCTCACAGAATTCAACTGCCTACTGTTCCACAGGAAAATTGTTACTATTGTGTACCTGTTTGTAAGCATATGGGCACACACAGCCATTTAAGAATGTTTAGATTTCTTTATGTAGGACTCAAAAATTCATGGTATATGCATGCAAGCCACATATATGTGTTATGTTCAATTGTCTTTTGAGAAACAAACACAAGGGGGTTCTATAAAACTCAGCAAATTTCATATAGCCAGAACTTCCATTTACAGGTCAGCATTACAGCTGGTGAATGTACCTGTTTCTGCTGAAAGGTAACAAAATAAACCCCTCCACCCTCGAGAACCTGCACAGAGCAGGATTCAAGATGCAAAACATTAAATATAAGAAAAATAATGCAGAAAGAAAAAAACAGGGAGAAATAATGTTATGTACTTACTTAAATGAAATGTGTACTACTTAGAGATAACATTTTATAAATTGCTCAAACTAAAGCAAATTGCATTTAGTAGATTGGAAGGCAGGCCAATTGCACGCTGCATAAATACTGATTTGTATGCCCAGTAAAGGGACATTTAATTTTCATGTTTGTAACCAAGCCAGTTTTTGAGAAACAGACTAAAAAGAAAAAGTGAGAGCACAATTTTTATTTATTTTCCAAAAGCTTGATGTTTTCATTAGTAACAGCAACAACTACCCTGGCTCGGCACCTGACACTTCTATGCTGACAAGCTGGTTAGAACACTAATTTGACCAGAATTTTACCAGCACAAGTGATACATGGAACTCTTTGCACAGTACAGACAATCCGTAGCAAGTTACTTAATACTGAATACAGGGCTTTTTAAAGCTTTTTTGTTCTTGTTGGTAATTATCATCCTTGCGGGTGATATATACTTCTCTTTTTCTACGGTTAGGGTTTAGACTCGGTCTGCAGTAAAAATTTGATGTCATGAGACACATAGGACATACATCAGCCCTTACTACATAGTTTTACTATGTTGATTATGAACTAGATGATGAGTATTAACAATATGACCTTACAAAATACTGTTGAGGTACTCACAAAGCTGTTCAGAAATAAGATTATAAATCAGATAAAATCGTAACACTCCGACTACATTAAGCACTAAGCAAAGGTAATCATAACCTTGTAGGGCCCTTGCTGGTTGATCAGCCAAGACATTTGAGAAACCTGGAAGAGGGAGACAAAACTCTGCTCAGTTTTGGATCCCTTCCCAGTCACCCCTTTACCAGCTAGCAGAAAAGGAATTGGGATGTTCTTTGTGTTCTGTTATTTCCTGCAGTGCCCAAAACAGATGCTCATTTAAGACTGAGATAAACAATGCTGCAGATTAATACTTTGAATATAAGTGGAGAAGAGTGTGCTACATAAACATTTGGGGAAGTACTTCTACAGTTTTGAACCAAGGGAGAGTCTGCATTACCCTCTGGGTGAAAAGACAAAATTACATTTCCTATCTGTATTCTTTTTTCTCTATTTCAGAAATCCAGTGTTCTAGACAGAAGTGAAACCAACAGAATGACCACCAATTATTTGATGGGGAAGCTCTAATATCTCACATTCCTAACTGAGAAGCTACAAAATTAAGAGACAGTAATGATAACTGAAATGAAAAAATGAAAACATTTGTATCAACCTACAAATGCCCATAAGGCATCTCATCCCACTAAAAAAAAAATAAATTAATTTCTTCTCAGATCATTCTGATTCGTAGGAAGTTGGAGCAAATCTCCAAGTTAAGCTGAACTTATACTGAGCATATTGCAGAACATCTTATTTTTCCCTCATCCCATCTGCAATTAGATATTTCTAATAATAAGGATTTCAATCTTGTAATATGCTGAGACCATGACAAAGGGTACTTTATTTCAAAATTGTAAAAAATAGAAAAGGGGGGTTTTTTATTATTTTTTGGTACTGAGGCCTTTAGATAAATATGTTGGCTGTGAGTCAGATGGCAGAGCCGTAGATAGCTAACCCAAAAGACAAATATTTATCTAACCATGTAGCTAGCACCCACTTATTTGAATAAGCCACAAAATCTGAAAGTAGATTCCCAGATTACTAATTTAATTGCCCCAAGACAGAATTGTTGAACTCAGCTGGATCAAGATTAATTGGGACAAAACATATAATGTAGAATTTCTCATGAAAAGTATTAGACATTCTCTATCGTTTTGATAATTTTAGAAAGCACGTTTTTGACAAGGTTTTGTGCACGCCAGTTACATGGTCTCTTTAATTTGAGAAGAGACTGAAAACATAGAAAAGACTTCCCCACACTTATCAAGGCACACTTGAACAACAAACAGCTTTAGCTAGTCTGTAAGGCTTTCTCAAATAGAAATATTGTTATTCACAGTAACTTTCCAACCCAAACAAAATGTCAGATGAAATAAGATATACTGTCAGAAAAGAAAAGTAAGCCGTAAGTGGTGGTTTAAAACCAGGTTCACTGATAGCTGCAGCACCATATTCTATCACCTCAGAGCCACAGGTTGCTTTGTAAAGAGTTACACTGGAAGGTGATAATGGCTGCCATCATTCACTGACATGGTTAGAAGCTAGGAGTTTACTCAGCACTTGTCACTCAAGTTAAATGGAAGGAACAGCTAAATGTTCTTTTGTGCAGGGACAGCTGAAACAAAGCCCTGCATGGGAGCAGAATGAATATGCCTGTGCAGATCTATAGTTACAGGTTACAAAGCAATGTATATTAGGATGTATGAGAGATGGGAATGTTTCACTGAACAATGAAGCTCAAAACCATGCAAACCATCAGTTTGCATGAAACAGTCTTTTATAGGCAACTCTAAAACTTTGTGGAGGAAAATAGATGTTACTTTAGTAAAGACTCTATTGAGGTCAAAGAATACCTAAATGAATTCTTATTAAGCTAAGTAGAAAGTTGCAGAAACTGTTGAGAAAATACCAAATGAGTGCCATTTTCAGAGTCAGGGTAACTGAAAATATGTCTGTATTTGATAAGAATATTCACAATCAAAAGGGAGAGATGGTCAACATACGGCTAAGAATGACTGGACATATTTTTTTGTGGACTGACAGACAAAAGGAAAATCCCTAGAGGATGAACTCCTGCAAGCTTCAAGACAGCTTCAGTATAGAGTTTGATGTGTGCGAAAGACACAGGAGGTCAAGTAATCCCCTTATGGTTAGAGAATATATAGTAAAAATTCTATTTGCTTGTAAAGTCTCTTTATTTCACTGGTCTTTCAGATAAAGTATTATGATTAAGTGACACAAGGCCTTTAGTAAGACACACTGGTTCCTGGAATGGTACCTACTCCTGGAAACCTGCTAGAAGAAAAAAGACTGAAATAAAGCAAAAGATCTGAAAGCGAAAGGAAAAAAAAAGGCTTAATCCCTAAGCCACTCATTTTGGGGTGGAACATTCCTTCCACTCTTAAGACTTTTTTCCCACTGAACTTACCTATGTTCTGAGATACCAGCCTTTCTGCTGAATGGATACCTACTGCCAACCTTTCTTCTATTTGGACTCCTGTTTTACAGGAAGAGGGAAAACACTTTCTTTTTCAATTCCTTTATGCTACCTGCAGGGTTTCTGAAGAGCTTGTAATAATACTTCATCGGAAAGAACACATAATAGTACATTCTATCACTAAAGAAGCCTCTGATGCTGGTCCTCATACTTAGTCACTCATTGCCACCTGAGGCAAGACTTCTAGGAAATTACAACTCTCAGAAGCAATAAAAAGCTCAAGATAAAGTTTAAGTTGTCTTATGTTGTCATTTCTTTGAAGTAGGAACAACTACAACAAATGCAGTTTCTTTGAAAAGAAACTGTTTTCAGCTGCAACACAGGACCAACACAAACACAACACAAAGCACTTTCCTGACATTATTTTCAACTTTGTTTAACAGAAATAAATCAGGCTGCCAAACATGGAAGTTCTGAAAGACAAATGAAACTAACAGAAACTGTATCTCTTCAGCCTGTCAATACACCAGTAGAATCAGGTTTTAAGACAGAAAACCCAGGATTGGCTCAAGTTTACATAGGTGACGTTTTTCACTATGAATCAACACTAAATCAATTTTCAGTCTTGTCTTAAGAAGAACATACTTGTATTTTGGCTGTTCACAGTATTTCAGATGAGCCATAAAACAGAATTCCTGAACACTTCTGCTTACAGATCACATTGCACTTCACAGCTGTTGTGTTTTACCCCAGCAGAGGGTGCATTTAAGCAAGTGGAAAAAAGCAATTTTCTTTTACATATAGCTTAAAGTGCTTTTAGGGGTCTTTTTGAACAACATTATATTTAAAATATATGAAATAATTATTAATAAATAATTATTAAGTTTACCTGCAACGTTCATCTCATTTTTTTGTAGTTCTTCATGTACCACAGTGAACATCAGCATAATGCTGCAACTAGTTGAATGGAACATTGAAGTCTGAGGAATAGACTTCAATTTCACAACATTGTGATATATATGAGGTCAGTAAACCTGTGTAATAGAATTGCTATTATGATTACTTTTTTAAAAGGAATTTTTTGTTTAATCTTCTACATTAAAAGAATGCTGAGATTGCAAAAGCCAAGCATTTAAAAAAACAGAACATGCCTGAAGTTGTTCATATGGCATTATTTCAACCTCATCTGCATGACCTTTCCTCCATTCTTTGTTACTCTGTGCCACATTATTTGTTTCCCCAGGACCTACGTTTCATCACTGCATTGGATAGACTTAGTTTTGAAGAGGAATGAGGTTTTTTTAAACACTTTTATTTAGTGTTACTTAGTGCAGAGACTGTTGTCTCTGTCCTGTGCTCCCTTTGTTGCTGAAATAGGAAGGGATGTGGCCAAGGTATGCACACTTTGGGAACTGGGAAAACTTTTTAGGGAAGCACAGTGTCATTCCAAGAAAATGGATTTTTGCCACAAATAATTTTTCATCAAGCTCCACAAAATGAAAAAAGATTAACAATTTGCCATTCAATACAAATTCTTCCCTTCCTAGGTTGTCATACACATCTACCATTATGGTACTTAGATTAAAATAAATGCAAAGCTTCCTCAAAAGTTCATACATACTGTCTGTTGTGTGTATGTTCTCCTATGAAGTCTCATAAAGTAACCTACTTTTGCAAACATTTTACTTCTCTGGCCAATATAAGTCAAAATTTGGAAAAGAAATAATCCGCAATTACCTTCCTACTAATTTTTCTTTCTCTTAAGTGAAAAAAACCCCACCTTTTAATGGTTTAATGTCAGAGTAAAAAAAAGACAGCGGTCATCGTTTGTAAAACACAAACCAAACTGCATTTGAATGAGCAAGGATTCCTACTAAATTGTACAGGATTAATCCCATAAAGCAATTTTCAGCTAAAATCCTTAAATAACATGCGACTTGTAGTTCTACACTCATAATTGCAGTTGGACATGGAATGAGTAAACAAAGAATTATGGATGGAAGCAAAATAACAACAAAACCAGGTACTTCTGTAAGCAACAGAACTTAGTAATAACAGCATGGACATACTGCTGCAGCCTTTTTCCTCAGCAGATGCAATATTTTGCATGTTTGTTACATAATCCATCTGTTTTCATGCTTATAAGTATCTTTGAAGGCCTCTGCTTCTCCATCAACTTTGTTTGAAATTGGCCAACAAGTTCAAGAATTATTGCGGGGGACTGACAGACAGATAGTATGATTGCATCAACTTACAAAACTCCCGTTTCCTTAAAAGAGTACGATAAAAATAGCAACTTTAGTCTATGGTAGCCTAGGAGATAGATGATTCCACATCAGGGCCCTTTCTGCAGGGAAGGCCAAGCCAGAAGAACACAGGAATTCAGTGTTCATGTCTAGCAATAAGAATTCTAAATGTGATAAACTGTCATAACATGACAAAAGAAGGAAAGAGAGCAGATAAATATATGCCCAGTACTACACTAAGTATTAAAAATAAGATTAAGCAATCAGAATATTTTAAATAGCATGCTTGAAGGAAAAGGAAATAACATCTTTTAATATGTTATAATTACCTGTTGTTAGTACCTTCTGGTTAATTCTGTAAGAAAATCTCAAATAGAACATAAAGAAGAGCTTGCTTCTTTGATTTCTAACTCTAGACTGGCAATGGTTCAGCAACAGAACATGACAGAGCAACCTCACTTAACTGGAATACTTTAAATGGAGCTTTATCAAGGATTAATATACCACAGTACTTCCAATTGTTATGAGCATGTGGTTATCAGTTCAGGTGCAGTAACTCCCCCTTTAGTAATTCAGTCATGCTTTGAATACTCCAGCGCACCTATTTCACCTCTTTATTTATTCATCAGAAGAAAAGCTGCTTGTAAAGATTGGCATGGTTTTCTTACAACTAATATAATATAATCATTTCATTGCATTCATTGTGTTGTTCAGTATGAAATCAAGATTAGGTTGCAGAACATAGCAAATATCTTCCATAGCATTACGGCCAAAAGTATCCTGAGCATCAGGCTTACAAAGGAGACCAGTACTCCTTCATTCATTGAATCTTGTTCCGCATACAGGTAGACCCATGACATAATATAGCACATTCAATACATTCACAAGCATGGAGCGCTTTTTTTCCCCCTGAAGTCAGTGCCTTTGGTAAACAAGTCGAAGATACACCTATATTTGGTGCGCTTACTTTACTGATAAGAAGACTGCTGAGGAACACATTCATTGACACTGGACTGATATTATACATAAGCTAGTTATGCACCCTAACTTTTGATTTTATGTAATAGACACAAAATTCATATCCACCTTATTTGGTTTCTCCAAGTATTAAGTTACAGATACAGGAATTTACACAATCTTCAGTGGCATCACAAAAAAGGTGTACAGCTTTGCCGATTTAAGTGTAACACAACTGAACACAAATTATGATTTACACATAACTAATGAGAATGTTTTCATATGCAAAATATTGTAGTAGAATTAAACTGTATAAGAGGTGCCACAACATCATTATTTTAAAAGCTGGAAAATACAGTAATAACACAAGAAATGGTGAAACCATGAATAAAATTTCACAGTTGCTACACATGTTCAAGTAAGTAAACTTTGTTTTTACAAAAGATTTTACAGCTGGAAATAAGGAAAAAGAAGGAGGTAGAAGGAAAAAAAAATAAACAGCTAAAGAAATCTTTACTATTCGATTGAAATAGTTTAACATTCAAGATTTAAAAAAAAAGCTTAAAAAAAAAGCTCAATTATAAAAATATAAAAAATTGGAATGACCACATTCATCAAACTGTCCACTTAAAGTAATACTATTGCAACTCACTGAAGAATCAGCCATCAATTAGATGAATTAGAAACTGTAAAATTTCATTAAACATATATTAACCATAGTTAGCACTGTAATATGACCCGCACCTAGGCGTGCATTTAATGTATCACAATATGCCAGCACTCCAAGAGGGAAAACCTTCCTTCTATTTTTCCTGGTACCATCTTGAGGACTTGAAAAGGAGGTCTTCAGAGACGAAATCAAAAGAAAGTAACAGGGAAGAAAAAATGAAGTTGCTGAAGCAAAAACATACCAAAAAATATGAAACATCTGCCCAAGGCGGATGTGAATTCAAGACATGGCTATACATGTTAAACAAATAAAGCACAAATACTGAGTTATGGGACTACGTTTCCACCTTGAAGTCCTAGTGACTAGGCAATGCTGGCAAGCTTTGCCTTCATGCTTTATGACCTCCTAAGAAGCTCCTCAATGACGTTACAGCCCACTGATTCATAGTTGCCTTGTATTTGTTCTAACTGTATTACATTAATATGGATGTTATTCATATGAATAATATGTAATAAAACCACAGAATTAAACCTTTTTAACATCATTGCATACTGTTCTAGAACGCTTACACTTTAATTACTATATATATTTATCTATTTTCATACCTATATAGATATAGGGGTGGGGTGGGGTGGGGGTGGGGGTAGTGTAACACCTTCACCCATCTTGCTTTCCTTGCCATAGCTGACTTTGTTACAACAGGGAATCATCTTATATCAATAACATGGAATGAATTAAGGTAGTCCCAACCATCAACATCACTAATCACAGGACACAAAGTTCAGCACAGATTTTACCCACAGTCTTCACATAACTTTACAAGATGCTTTCCCGATTTAATTCACAAATGTCAGCAAGACTTGCTGGAGCTCTTCCAGCCTTGTGTCTTTCCTCCTTCCATTCTGACACCACTAACAAGTTCCATCTTACTTTTTCTGGATCCTTAACCTCTCTGGTACTATGTCCCTATCCTGAACACCTTTTCTATTAGAGGGTTAATACCAATTTCCCTTTCTCTGCTACATATACATATGGTTCTTTTTGTACTTACTTCAGAATTATTCATTCCCATAGACATTTCCCCCTCACTGATATTTTTTACCCAGTTCTTTGGGATCAGAACCAACACAGAAGGACTGAGACAGTTGGGAGACTACATCTTATGGCTCAGCATGGCTGTCTTACACCAGAAAATTTACTTATTTTTTACCTTTAATGTCAATAATTCTGACTTATCCCAATTACTACCACTGGAATAATCATTCCATATGTTAATAGCTTCCTACAAAGTCCAAAAACTTAGTCCATTTTCCTTACAACACCATTTTACCTACTCCTTAATCACAAAAACCACAACGTGTAATCACATTTAATACAGAATCCTAAGTCCATGCTAGAAAGCTGTCATTAATCTGGCTGATGAACAGTAGAAAAATTTAGAAAAATTAATTGAAAAATTTGAATGGCAATAAAATATAAACATTTTCCTATCAATTTAAACAAAATTAAATTCAGCTAAAATAAGTTATGAAATGTCAAACAGTAGACTAACTGCAGCTATTCTGTGTGCCCTTCTGCTACACTTAATATAAGACAAAAAGTGAGATATGAGAGAGACTTCCTCAAAGCAGCATGATAGATCCTAGACAGGAGGAGAGGTACATTAAGCTCATGCTAGGTTTTCATGTTCCTTAAAAGACCTAGACTAAGGCTTAGATACACTGCGGTCACTGTTGTGACTACATACATTTCCTACATACTTATTGGAGCTAGTCTGAAAGTAGCCACCCCAAATGCTGTGACCCATATAGCCATAGCTCTGACGAACTCAGCACAGGCTGCAAAATCTGCGAGAGAACCAAATAAATATGCAATTACTGAATTGTTTCTGTACCTCCAGTCCCACAGATGCAGACACACTCTGCCAGAATCCCAGATGACTATGAGGGGGAAAGTGACTTCTATGGAATGATACTCCTGAGTGCCCTTGGAATACTTCCAATATTGAGTGTTAGGGACAGAATCAGAAGAAAAGCAAGAAACAACTTTGCCTTTATAGTGAAACCAGCTAATTTAAAGATGAACAGAGAAACCAGAACCTAACATGACTATCATATACTAAAATCCAATAAAAAGGTAATACCTTTGGAAAGGCATTTCTAGTACTTGGTATTATTATTTTAGTTACTTTTTTAAGATATATATTCACACACTTACACAACTCTTATTAAAAAAAATATTTTGTTGATGAGAAGGTGCTTCCAAGATCTGACTGTTTACAATATCTTCTCCAATTTATGTGTTTCCAATTAAAAAATATTGACATTTTTGGACGGCAATACTTGTTCCAGGACAGAAAAAATGAACTTTTTTACACCAAATGGTTACAACAGATTGATCACTTATCTCACAATATACCTCACAATGGTATTTTAATAAAATAGGCTCTAAAATACTAATTACAATCACTGATTAAGCACTATATATTAAATGAAAAATATTTTGCAAACTTCTCCCCAACAATTTCAGAGTAATGGGACAAGCACTGAGAATTGGTACATAGCCCCACATTAGGAACCATGGAAGATTAGTGTATGAAATTCAAGTAACTGTAAATTCCAGATAGCAATTCTTGTTTATATGGACCAGAAAATTTCTAATCTAAGTATTTCCATAATTTTTCCATTATGTACAGTTCATTTTAATTGCCAGAATTTTTCTGTTTTGTTTGTTTCTTTCATTTGGCTGAAGAAATAGGTTATGGATGGGGAAAAGAGAAGAAAACAACAAAATAAAGAAAATTATTATTGTGCAGATTTTTATCTAATTTTTCAATGAGTAAGAAAACATTAATCCACAAATTACTTCAATAAATCGGGGTTTCCAAGTGGATGGGTTCCACATCCCATAGATGAGAATCCAAAATAAGCAGCCATGGCAAGAAGGTTTTCATAATATGACAATCTCTCTGCTTTCTCTCACAGTTCAACACTGTAATAATAAAAGCTGTTGATCTTTAGAGGGTTTCTGTACACAGAAAGTAGTTCCAAGCTGACTCACAGCACCACAGTCCCCTTTTATGGGTTAAAATGTACAGTACACCCATACCTGTAGACATGGTCACTGATAATACAAGACAAACAACATTTTTCTTAAAATGTGTTCCTGACCTATTCAAGTAATCACAATAATTACAAAAAGGAGATAACAAACTAGGTCTCCAATAATATCTCTGGTAGGAAATGAATGAAGATACCAAATTTCAGAGATATTGCTTAAGGCTTTCTGCAAAATTATGATATATCCCGAGGACAAACAAGTATAACAAATCTGAGTTAAACCAGTTGTATAAACCCATAAAACACAGTAACATGCATTTCAGCAGATAAGCACACTTACCATCACATGGATTTACAGAGCCCTAGTAAGGATTGTACTATAGCTACTGCACACTTACTGCTTACCAAAACAGTGAAATTAAAGCTATCTCTAGCAGGTGTACACATACTACGACTACCTAAGTGCAAAACAATTCAGGACAGACAACACTGCATTAGCCATATGGTCACATTTCCATGAGCATAATGTCCAGAGGAGGGCTTTTGGGTATTTGGGTTGAGTTTGGGATTTTGTTTTGTTTTGTTTAGTTGTTTGTTTTGGTTGGGGTTTGTTGGTTATTTTTCTCAGGAGGAGGGGGTGTTTGAAGTGGGTTGGTTGGTTTTTATTTGTTGGTTTGGTTTTTGAAAGGAAGAATATTAGGAGAATCCACATAAAATCTTACTTATAGTTTAGTCCCACCATGCTAGGAGTTACCATACACTGTACTTCCAGCTAGGTTGAAATATTTCCAGAGCTTTTTCAGTAAACAAATGCTTTGAAGTTTAACAGATTATTTTAAATAAATTAAGTTTCTTATAAATATTTTCTGTATTAAATTTCCTCTTAGATACCAGCACACAAGTATTTGCAGAAAAAGGAGGGACAGACTCAAAACATAACATCTTCATCCTATCTGTGTGTGTACTTAAAACAACAGTTTCCAGGCGTGACAAAGTAAAAATTACAGCGAAAGCCACAGGTATGTAGGTATGGAATTTCCAAAAGCAGTTTTTAACCAAAGAGCAATACAAAGCTCTTCAATGTGAATACAATTTGGAAAAGATCAATGGTTCCAGAGTCTGTTATCCTGTCTTCCACAAAAGCAAAATCTGAGCAGACTTAATTGCAAAGATTATTTACTGTGCCAGCTTGACCTACATCTCTTATTGTGGTACATATTATCTATAGCTGTCAATGAACGCCCATGAATGTTCTAAAGGGGAAACAATCAAGACTTCTTACTTCATGAGGTTTGAAATTTTACAACTACCTTTTTTTTTTTTTGTATAACGTTGGCTCCACTAAGTCACTTTTTTTGAGAGCTTTTCTTTTATGTTTCTGGATACAAAAGATAATGACTTTATCTGTCCTGAGCTTTATTTCTGAACGAAATCATTCAAGAACTTTTGGTCTCTCAAGATTCTCCTTGAAATGCGAAAGAATGGGGTTCTAAATATTTTTTTATTTAGGGACCTTCATTGTCCTTGACTCCAATTATGCAATTCAGATATTGCAAAATCCATTACTTGGTGCTTCAAACAGCTACAAAAAATAGATTTTGATATATACTACCTCAGATTAATGACGATAATACTGCAATTTGTCTAAATACATATATGTAGTTTCCTGAACTCCTGATTCTCCATTCAGAAATGGCTTCATATAGAATAAGCTTGCAATCATATTTGGCAATGGTTTCTGGTTACTATGTCATCCTAAAGTTGATCTTTTAAATGTATTCCTTATTGATCCTTTTAGTTCCTAACAGGACAAATAGGAATATTACAGATCACACCATTCCTGCCCCTAGGAAAAGACCTTTTGAGTTCCAGTATCCAGAAGGGCAGAGGATGGACTCAGAGCTAAGTGCCCTTGCCTTTTGCTCCTGCCTTTATTCCCTGTTCACTAAGGGATGGCACGACAAAGACAGTGGCGCTATATAAACCTTGCAAGCTTCTGTGTCTCACCACAGAATCTTTCAGTAATACTGTCTAAAGAAAGGACTTGCTTCCCCTACTCATACCCATTCAAGCTCTTTGTAAAAGTACTATGAAAATATGCTACCTGTGTGTGACCGCTGCCACAGTTTTCTTGAATAGAATAGACTATTTTCAGTTGGAAGGGACCTACAACGATCATCTTGTCCAACTACCTGACCACTTCAGGGCTGTGGCCAAGTTACAAAACATTATCAAGGGCATTGTCCAAATGCCTCTTAAACACTGACGTGCCTGGGGCATCAGCCACCTCTCTACAAAGCCTGTTCCACTGCTTGCCCACCCTCTTGCTAAAGAAATGCTTCCGAATGTCCAGTCTAAACCTTCCCTGAGGCAGCTATGAACCATTCTCACGCGTCCTATCACTGCATACCAGGGAGAAGAGCTCAGCACCTCCCTCTCCATGTCCCCTCCTCACGAAGCTGTGGTGAACAATGAGGTCACTCCTCCGCCTCCTTGTCTCCAGACTAGACAAGCCCAGTCCTTAGCTGCTCTTCATAGGACATTCCCTGCAGCACTTTGACAAGCTGTGTTGCCCTCCTCCGGATGCATTCAAGGACCTTCACACTCTTCTTAAATTGTGGGGCCCAGAACACAGGACTCAAGAGCATTGCTGTACTTTGTCGCTGATCAACCCTTTACCCTAAAATCTACAGCACCTACCAAATGATGATGGAGAGGGTGCCAAAATTAAATTGTTCTGTTATTTTTCTTATAAAATGGATGTTGCACTTCAAATACATAATACATAAGCTATTTACTGCTAAGCAGTAAACGTATATGGGAATAAATGTAAATGCCAACAAATGAATACTGCACTAACTTTGAAGAATGTCTTGGAAGAGATTACTATTGATACAGTCATAAAATATATTAAAGTACATATCACAATTCAGCCAAAGATCTGTTCACAGTCTTAAAATTAAATGCACATATTACTAGATTGAGTCCTGATGGCTCAAACTTTGTCAACTCAAACCATAGATGAATGTACCATAAAACCCACCGATGTTTTTATAGAACTCCAACATTAATTATTCTAATCATGCTTAAATGTTTCCATCGACAAAAAGGTCTTTGGAAGTCCAACTTCAGCAGAAAAACCTGCAGATTTCCTGCATTCCTTTTTAAAGTCTAGCCCCTTGCTGAGACATTGTGAATAAGCAGTATTTGCATCACTAGCAGAGGGGAAATGACTGAATTAGTATTTTTCCTGAAAAAAACCTCAAGGAACTATTAAAGCAAGAGTAGCACCACGGGTCATTCACAAAATAAGTAAAAAGAAGAATGTGGTATATTTCCCAGCTATCTTATTCATTAATAAAATTGGTATTATTTGATTTACTAATTTGGTGGAAAATGCTGCAAGTACAAACAAAAAAATGAAGTCTCAGGAACACCTTCTGTACTTCATGCAACTTTATCTGACCTTGAATAATGCTGGTGCAAAGAGCTCAAACAAATTAGATTTTACATTTACAAGAATTCCACACAGTGAACATCTAAGAGTGTGAAAGCCTCCTGACAATTTTTCCAGGTTGTTCTCAAAAACAGGTAAGAATTTCCTTGCTAAAACATCAATCAGTTCCCAATGGGAGTTACTTTAGGTAGGCCTGAGAAATAAGAAGCTTCAGAATTACGGCTTTTCTGTCACAGTACAGCAGCTCAAGAAAAAGGACAAGAGCAAGGGATTAAGGAAGCTTAGATATTGTTCACAATTCAAATTAATCTTTGAGTAGATGATGGGTTGTAAGTGACAGATGAATAGACAACTAGAATTTCCAAGTAAATGTTCCTTCTGTCCCACAGCCAGGAGGATTTGCTTAGCTGAACTACAGTTTCCCCAACGCCTGACTGATGCAAGGACAAACAAGGCGTAAATTTAAGCTAAAAAGCCTGCCCTCATTGATAAAAGAGGTAAAGAAGAAATATATTTTTGTTTTCTTACTTTTAAAGCAGAAAGCTGGTAAGTCAAGAGAGCAAATCAAGCAGGTAAAACTTACAGAAAAAAATACTAGTGCATGTACTCTCACCAAAGTCTGTTCCAGTCATTTGGAAAACCCTTCTATCAAGGGTAACAGATCACACAGGCATGCTCAAATAGCTGGTAATTCTATGGTGGCTCATCTATATTGGATAAGAGTAATATACCTGGGAAGATCTAAGTAAACATAAAATACCCTGTACGTAATTATCCTTTATGCAAGTATTTAAAAAAAATATATAAGTTTTTTATACATGCATAGGTATTACATTAGCCAATTAGAGATAAGCTTTATCTTTTTCTCTCAAAGTGTGCATAAATATCCTTGACAAGATGAATGAAGAGAAGAAAAAAGCCAAAAAACAACCACCCAAATCAGTTAAAACTAACTATACCTATTTAAAAATGCAGAAGAACAATATGTGAGTAGTTTAAGCATTCATGTGTAGTGTATTTAGACAGCATTTGTCATATTATGTTTGTTGTGCTGTGTCAAAGCAAAAAATCTTCTGTAATAATTATAATTATTTTAAAAGATTTGAATGAAGCTGTTCAGGACAGACTTTTAAAGCTACTTTCTTACATACAGTAAGATAAAAGAAATATTTTTTTTATTTTCAATAAAGAGGTTTAAAATATTTTAATAAATGTGTTTATGCTACAGGATTTTGAATTCCTGAGATGTAAATAAAATAGTAACTCTGTAAAGCTCACAGAATAACTACATAAGCCATTTTACAAGGAGAATATATTTTTCCTTCTTTTCTATGAGCACATAAAGCTCTCCTTCAAGCTCTTACTAAATCTATTGATCTGTGAAACACAGTGCACTCCAGGGAGGCAATTCACTTGACGTTATATATCAAATGATGAGATGAATAATGATCATACCATTTGGTAATTAAACATCTTACAAACCTTTTAACTAACTGAACGTTAGAAAGGTCAAATGAGATCAAACCTACTTTTTTTGTTTTCAATTCTTTTCTTGTATTAGCAATACAAAAGTCATATTTAACAGTAACTATAATACTACATGGCAAAACCAAATAATTAAACAACTTATTTTTCATTCCTATATTATTACAGAATTTGAATACACAGAGAAATTGTTCTTTCATCCTACAGTCCTATTATAATCTTAATTTTAAGCTTACAGAGAAGTAGCCACTCACCAGCATATAGCAAATAACTAGCAAAATTACTGGATTAAGGGAAACAAACAGCACATAGAGCAAATCTAAACTTTACCAAAGCACCAAGGAATTTAAATAAACTTCCTTGACAACTTCCTGTATAGTTACAGGAATCCGTTTTTTTATTAGAGGATAAGTATAGGCCATTTCAACAGTTCATCACCTTAGACATTAATGTGGACATTTTATCTATTAACATAGAGTAATAACATAAATTTTGACACTAGAAACAAATCCAAAATGTTTATTAAAGAAGTCACCTAAAGCTGTTAATTTCATGAACAGTTTTGCGTTTTACCTGTAAATTTGGCAGTTGCAAAGGCAATGAAAAGATGTAGCAAAGACAGGTTTTACTACGGACTGCCACTACTGTAAAAATCACCTCCCTCAATGGCTAAAAGTTTCTCTCCAACACCTCTGTCAAACATGGAGTTCCCAGAGAAGACAGCATCTATGACCATCAAGTCCTTCCTTGTCAGAAAGAATAAATCCCTCTACCTCCATGCAAACTATCAGCCTTCAATAGCCAAACAGATTCACATCCCAAATACTACAGAATGTCTTAGGATTTCCCTCTAGTTATTTTCCTAGGAAACAAACAAATCTTTATTAGTTTGTGAAGACAACATCCAGCATATTCCCCAAAACAAACTGTGACAGATTCAGTCACCTTTCACAAACATACAAACACACAATCAAATTTTGAGAGAAGTAAGCAACACAACCCATGACAGCCTACGTGCATATTACAGTTCTGTCTTCCAGAAGAGCAAACTGGCCGCTCTCAAAAACCATCCTTAGTCTACTCAGGCCAGTATATCTGTGTTGCCTCAGGTGCTTCTAGACAACTAGAGCTAAACCAGAAAAGAGAGGTATCAGGGGCAGAAGTGGAATGAAGGAGAGAGGTTTTTTACAAGGCATCTATAACAAGTAAGGCAGCAGATGAATTTGCCAGCTGAAGGACAGAATTTTTTCTGGGAAGTCCCACATCCATGCTGAGGTCTGGCTGTTGCTATCGGATGTGAGAGAGGTGTAGGAGATAGATACCTTCTTACCATCAACTGCCAGTTGCTGACAGTACTTTGTCTTTCTTTGTCTCAAGGCTGGGAAGAGAGGTCAAGTTCACAAAATGAAAAAGAGGTAATTAAATTGGATACTCTATCTTCTGAGATCTTTTAAGTATTGGACAGGGTATTGAAGTTCATAACGTAATAACTTCAAAACACTGTCCTATCAAATACATTCCATCAATCCAATATATAGCTTTTTCAGGCCTAAAAAATCATAAAAGTTTAAAATATCTTGAACTAAAAATATTTCTGAATTACAAAATTAAAATAATATAAATTATAAGATTGCAGTAACATTAATACTTCCTCAGATCTCCCTTTTTCATATAGTCCAAAAGTACAATATTTAGCAAATCTTGGAGAGAAAGCGCAGACTTATTTTTCTAAAAGTTTAACATGCAAAATTTTAGGCGAAAAATGTTACTTTACTGTAACTAACTGGTGTATTTCATTATCTTTTACAATGGAAAGGAAATAACTGTGGGGCTTCTGCAACAGAACAACTTCCCTTAACAGAGCAAATAAACAGGTGTTCAGATCAGGCTTATTTTAGGAGAGTATTATGCATGTGATTTTAAGCACTGATCTGTGAAAAGATGTTCAGTGGAGGCTCAAGGGCTTCAACATATGCTCACTTAGCAAACAGCTGCAGTAGTTAAAAGATGCTCCTGCCCTCTCGCTCCTTCCCCTGCTGTTTGCTACCTTACCAATGCCAGAGATGCCTGCTGCCAATCAGGAGCTGGCAAAACGACTATACAAGCACTGCTAAGTAACTTCCCTGCAAGGCCAAGTAGCATGGTTTAAACTGTTAATGGATTTTCCACTGCATACGCTGCAGATCCTTTCCATGTTCATTTCTGTTTTCCTTTTTGAAAGTGACAGGTTGAAGAAGAGAAAGAAGAAAGAAAGAAAACACAAGTTCTGGAGTAGGGGCAATAATGAATTTCTGAGAGAGAGCAAAGATACATCGAACTGCAGAACCTGTTCGTTAAATAATTATGTGGTTTAGTTATCGAAAGAATTATTGATAATGATGAGTCTGATATTTCTGCAGTGAAGAAGAAAGATTTACGCACAGGCACGCTTACCTTCCATATTCCTCATAGCACTACTGCTCAAAAAGACAAATACAAAATGATTCTGTCTTAAAAGAAACCTTTAAGTATTTTCCCATTCATTTCATAATTCAGTTCAACATATCAGCCTTATTTGTAAAAATAAAATAAATAATAATGCTGTCATTTATTTAGTCCACTTAACCAGTAGAGAGAAACTGGTCTTAGGCAAGTTTAGAAGTTCTGATAGGATGATGACACAAAGCTTACAAAATCCTGAACTTATTTTTTTAAACAAGTAGTTAACAATCAAATTTGAGAAAAAGTACATCCACCTAAAACTAAAGTAAAAGACTTTGACTGGGCTGAGTAGACGTTTTGTATGTGTTATGTTTTAATTCTTTAATAAGTGATGAAAGAAAGAAATTTCATGAAATGTCATGAAAATATATCTTACAGAAAACAAAGTAACAACTAAAGGCAAGTGCCCATGTAAGTTTCCATCTTGAAAAGAAAGCTAAACATCCACAATAGTATATACTGCTCAGATAATAAATACCAGGTTCAAAATAGTTGCAAAAATTTTAAGACATGAGGTCACATGTCTTTGTCACTATCGCACTATCCATCTGCTATAATTTGAAGTGTTTAGTATTCAGCTTCACCAAAATACAGAACAATATTAGGTTGCAAATTCAATTACCGAAGCAACTTCTATATGCATTTCCATAGATCTAAACCAAAATTTAATTCAGTTAATTCAAGTACAATAACACTGAATTAAAATTAGTCCATTTCCTATTAGCGTAGTTACCTATAAAGCTACACTTAACCAAAATATATATTCTAGAATTAAATTTCTATTTTGCACATGCTAATGTACCATGTCCTACACCTTATTCTTGAGAAACCATATATTGTTTAAAGTATAGCAAGCAGTTGAAACTTTGCGGCCTGAGATTACATGCTTAGTATTTTCATTTGCAAAACCTTTACTGAATCTGTCATAATTTACTGAATCTTTATATAGGTACTTGAATCTATACACATGTATTTGGATGTAGGACCAGAACCATATGAACCCAAACAGGACTTATTTTGCTTCTCTAGAAGACTGAAGCTCAGAAAAAAAAAAAAAAAAAAAAGTTCCTTCAAAAATTAAACTGTGAACGTTTGAATTTTCTAAAAAACCTGATGCAGTTAAGCATGGTCTTACCCATCAAATCACCAATAAAAACCTATCTCCTGTAGACTGTGACAACAATTACCACTAAATAGCTGTTTTACAGACTACATTAAAAATTCGGAGGCCCAGTTCCTAAAGGACAGTGATCTTTGTCCAGTTCCTAGATGACAGTGCCCACATCAAAGAAAATCATTACCTCTTTCTTTGCTAGATCACATAATGCATTTTCCAGAGGAAAGAAGAAATCACTCCCCAAGACAGTTAACAAGCACCACTTAGAAATACAAAACTCATTTAAAATCAGCTTTTTAGGGATGTTAACTCTCAAAGCAATCAAATAAACATCTATGCCATTTTCAAGATCCCATTTATTTTCAGGAATTAGACTTGCTGTTATTTCTTCCATATGCAGTTACTTGTACTGAATGGCATTCTTTATTGCCTACTTTTTTTCCTTTTTTAAAATATGGATTTTAAATAGCTGGTCACATTTATCATGGACTGATTTCTGGATAAGGGAACTTCAAAAGCATCCAAGAAGTAGAGGTAATTTCCTTTACTGTGTTACTGGAAAACACAGGAGACAATAACACGAAAATTAGCCCTTCAGAATTACTTCAAATATGGCCAAGTAAGAGACCATGCTGAAGAAAAGAGCACAAATAAGTTGTTCTGAGAAATATGAGAAATAACATTTGGTTTCCTTAAGTTTTACAAAAAACCAAAGCAAACTACTGCTGAGGTTTCTGTTTCTCTTGATAAAATTAGCTTTTATTCTATCTAAATCAATCTATGTTGGAATACTTACAGGTCTCACATTTACTTCCACAAACTGTGGTAATGCTTAAAGGCTTTCCAACTTAACTAGAAAACCCTATGACAGATAGAAAAGACTTCACAACACAGACGAGAGCAGTGATTCTTTGTCTTGGATGCCTCATCAGGGGAAAAAACGAGGCAATTTTATGTATATAATTAAAATCTAATTAAACTAATGTTCTCTGTTGCCTCCTCCAAAAGGCAATGTTTTCTAGGAACTTAATTTCATACAAGCAGAAAAAGAAAACGAAAGAGTTAAATTGGAGATTTGTGGCAGAGTTGCATGTTCCTCTAGTCCCTCACACAGAAAGACAAAGCTGTTGATGACCTTTTTATCCTACTGCATCAACAGAAAGAGCATAATAAAATCAATGAGAAGAGCCTTCCTTCAGGAGGATGGGAAGCCCTATCTTGCTCATCACAGTCACTAAATTTTGCTTTTTA
Organism: Falco naumanni; assembly: GCF_017639655.2. Classification (NCBI taxonomy): domain Eukaryota; kingdom Metazoa; phylum Chordata; class Aves; order Falconiformes; family Falconidae; genus Falco; species Falco naumanni. The sequence continues at coordinate 79,322,828 of NC_054058.1, read as the reverse complement.
AGTGTTTAAATTTTAAGTCTGGAATGGCTGTTGAGAGCATTAAGAGTTTGGCCAGACACACAGTCAATCAGCGTGGCAACAACAGAAATTAGGGTAGACCTCTCCAGAGCACAGCTGGTGCTAGTGCTCTGCATTATAAGCACAATAATTTTCCTTCTTAAAAATATGACCAGAATGGGAAAAACTATCATTCACATTTCGTAAATTGATTCACATTCATATTGGAAATATGATTTTGACCAGCACCGTCCCTGTCACTGCACACATCAGCATAACTAGTTGTGTATTCTGGCTAACAGTTAATCCAAAAATCCATTCTTACTATGTTTTTCCAATCTGTCAGTTCACTCCTGCAAGTAATTTTCAAATAGCTCATTCATAATTTATTTCAAACCCAGTATTTGTGAAATCTCACAAGCATCCCATAATTCAGTACCAACAGCACAACAACAACAGTAACTTAAAAAAAATAAAATAAAATTGATATCTAACACACAAAAAAAAATTTGTTTAAACATAAAGAGAAAAAATAATGTATTTGTTATTTAAATGACTTTTTTCAAGGTAGAAAATCAAGGCTGCGTCTGCAAACTGTTAATATATTTTTAATTTATTTTATATTTATTTCCTTTATTAACTCTAGGTTACTTTGGGATAATGTATTGTACTACACTAACACACAGGTGTCTTGCTTTCTTGAAGAAGTGGTGCAACTAGTAAGAAGGAACCCACTAGTGTGACTAAGATGACCAATACTCACTCTTACCCAGATCAAAAAATGAGGTATATGTTACCTGTTGTGTCTTCACTTGTTTATTATTATCTATTATCTTAATTCTAAAAATAACATGGACATACTACATAGCTCATCCACAGTAATTCTTTATAAAATAAAAGTGTTGTGAAGAATATTTGGGGCTTGGTGAGCATTATTCTAAACAGTTTGTCACAATAGTGACTGGTTATCCATCACCAGTCTCTTAAAGTATCAGAAGCACTAAGGGGAAAAAAAACATTATATCCATTGTTCTTAATTTAAAAATAAATAAAAAAAATCAAAAAAATCCCTCTGAGCAGAATAAAAATTTAAAAATCAATGGAAATTCCACCAGAACACATGATAATATTTTCAACACTTATGATTTTGGTAAAAGCCATTAACATGTTTTTTTAACTGTATAACATCAAACCAGCAGACACCTCTTCCTGGTATATTATGCCTAAAAAGTATTTCCATCTGTTTCAATGCTTTGGCTTTTTCATAGGCTTAAACCTGTCAAATTATTCCATTTGATTTCAAAGAGACTTCTCATATGGCAATCTATTTTATTTACTTTATCTTCAATAAAATGGTTGAGTGAGCATTAGCAACTATGAGACACAAGTTTCAATCAGTCCTCTGGCAAAGGCGTCAATCTACATTAGACCTACTGTGCTGTGAGCTGCAGCCAGAAAGCTGGAGTAAGACAGGGCAACAGTGAATGAGTAAGACCTAATAAAGCAGCAGTGAAGACAGAGAAAACTCTCCCTAGACACTACCATACACTGCTTATATAATGTGTGTGCCTAGTTCAACACACAAGTAGCTCCTTAATAAAGCTGACAGCTAAAAAGGAGCCTCAGACTCCCAACTTTATTTTACATGACAACTACAGTAATGGTCCTCTGTTTTCAGGCAGGCCACACTTAGAAACCTGTATTCTGTTCAGTTAAAATTAAGAGTTCTCACCTCTGTCATTCATGGCACATAAAAAAAAGAATCATAAAATTATTAAGATGCACACCATCTCCCTTCATTTCGTACAATTACTTGAAAAAAAAATCAGATTCCAACTAGCTTTTCCTTAAAAAATTCTATGCTAGAAACCACAAAACAATCAGTGTATTTGAGCAGTACCTAATTTCTCAAGATAGCATCATTAAGGGCTAATTCCAACAAACATGGGGTATCACTCCTAGACGCCGTGAAAATATCTCCCTAAACACAAACTTTGTAATATGTAAGTTAGTATTTGATATGGGCTGTAAAAAGCAGATTATTATAATAGTGCTCTTCCCAGCAAAACAGACCATTAAGACTGTACTTAATGTTCAGCTGAATTGAAAAGGTGGCCAGTTTAAATCCATAGTTTTATACTTTATATAATCACAGCAAAAATTTTATACCTCATAGTTCCAGGCCACAAATTCAGTTCTATCGATGTAAAATACTTTTTGACAAAAGCTGCCTCCAGGTTCCCCCCAAATCAGTAAATTACCACTATTCACAATCACCCTAGAAAGGGAATTCAAAATTCTACAATTCCATTAAGATGTACTGTTTATGTTTCAGACTCTTTCTGGTGGAAACCAGATTGAAGACAAAGCCCATCAATCCCCATCCAATTACTGCTCAGAAAGCAGGTACCAACTTTTCCTTTCAGCATTATTCTGTATATCCTCCTCTCCTTCACCTATGGCAGTATCAATTATTTGCCTTCTGACCAGACACATGGAAGAGTTAGCCTTCTCTGTGGACAAAGCTAATGCCAGTCCATTATCCAGCTGATGGAATGGCTTGTACATCAAAAGTTTCACATGTTGGTCATCAACACATTCACCAGCAATGAGACCTTACATAACTCTTGAGTGAGTTCAAGTTCAGCTGCAAGATAACTATATGAGATGTACTTTTGTACTAATTAACAGTATGATTGTGTTTGTCCTATGCAAAATAACCATATATATATATATATGCACACTGAATGCTTGGTAGGTAAACTGCATACATATACAATACATGTACATGAGTTGTGTTGTTTAGAGTCCTGTAGTACCAGCAAGAAACAGGTATGAACACAATGTCTCCTATTCCACAAGTTGCCAATACAGGACAGAAGAGCTAGATCACTTTAACAGTAATTAATACCACAACTACAAAACACAGAAAATATTCATATTTAGCAAACTTCTTTAGCTTTTTTTTCAAAGCCTAATCAACTCAGAAAATCCAGCTGTAACTGTACTACTAATAGTCCCCAGAAGCGTCCATTTAAGTCATCAGTCCAAAAATGGAACATTTTTTCTCTGCTTTCACATTTTTCCAATATGGATTTTTTCTTGGTTTTAATTGTTCCAACTCTTAACTTGGTTCTCTGAAACTTACTCCTGAACAGTTAAGTCATCTATTGAAAGACAGGACAGAAAGCAAAGAGAATATTTCTCACTGTTATTTAAAAATTACTCATTAATGCAATTTTATTTTTATGTATTTCTATCACTATTTTTATGACTGAATCCCAATTTTCAATCAGTGCAAAGACAGTGTCCTGCCATAAAAAAACATCAACTCTAAATGACATACTGAAGAACTAGCATGCAGAATTTACTACTGTTTCCTCATGGACTACAAAAACATTCCCTCTCCAGCTTCACATACTGCAAGAAATAGAGACCAGTGCTAAAAAAGCCAGAGATTTTTTTTACAGAGAGCATTTTTATAGATTGTGTTTAACTCAGAAGTTATGGAATAAAATAATGGAAGAAACAGAGTAAGTTACTTTCCTCCATATGCCTTAAGTTCCAGACATACTGGAATTCAATAAAATGATACTGCCAAACTATTATAGATGCACAAGTCAGCATTACTGTATTTCTCACATTATTTGGTACAGAACATAGTAGATTTCCAGAAAAAAATATCCTTAAAAAAATGAAAACTACTTGCTGGCTCACCAGATTTCATTTACTACACAGTTACTACACATTTACCACGCAGTTTCTATCAAACCAAACAGTTCTCCAAAATATTGAAACCATCTATGAAGAAATAATCTAGTATTACTACAGAGAAGTTATACCATTCAGATATGCGTATAAATATGTGATAGAAAAACAGTCATATTTTCATTGCTACCTAGAAAGCAAAGAATATTACCTTTTTAACTTTTTCTCCATTGGGTAATGTAAGAAAAAACACTGTTTTGCAAGTATATTACTACATGTTAACATACAGGCACACACAAATATATGTGATGCCAGTAACATCTGTCTGAACACCTGAAACATACAGTTTCCCTGTATAATGCTGTATATCCTTTGATTTACAACATTGCTAAAGCTAATACTGTATATATTTTCTTCTTTCTATGGTTTCACCATATTCATACTGTACCCTCCAAGCCAGTTCCTAAAGTCCTTGGAAAAACATGAAGTTAAATTGGAAGAAAGGAATTTTCCTTTCTTATTACCAAGTGGGTAAAGACAGTCACAGTGAAACACATATCAGGACAGTCCTGTTTTGCACTGCTTTGAATTAGATTAAAAAGGTCTGTGCTTCCTCCCAGAGGGTGAAACTTTAGAAAACTTGTTATAAACATAGTTTCAGCACTAATTACTCTCACCATCATTAACTCCTCGGCAACTACTTCTTTTTCTTGCCCTTCTCAGCTACCAATTCATGAAGATGGATGTATAAATATTATGGAGTATATGGGTATATCTGTATACTTCGTAATACCTTAGTAGTTACTGCACATGGCACACAGGGAAATAATACATATTTACTTTGGCAACAGTGGTGTATATCAAAGCAGTTGGGCCTGGTTCCTATTACGGTGAGTTATTTTGTTGTACCTTGTTGAAATTTGCATCTGTAAGATTTAGTATTAGGCACCAGTTGAGCATATTTTGCAATTTATACATTAAAATATTGCCTGACATTTTGATTTTGAAAAATTATGGAAATACTCCCAAGAAATTTTCTGCCCCTGTAGGAAAAGCAAACTGTGAACAATTGCAACATTCTACATGTAGATTTAATTCTTTATTGCAATAGCAAGTATGAAAAATCTGAAATAGAAGTGAGTGACTTGCTAAGCTCTCACATTACACTAATTCCTTGGCAATGTCCTTTTCCAGATCTCTCTATGGTAAAAAAACTAATACACAGTTGTTCATGGCTCATTCAAGATAGCTATGAAGGTCTGGAGCAAAACAAGCTATTCAGTGCCGGCATGCCAAGTCCCAGGGGGTACCATACCCACGAAGTGTTTCTTCACAGCAGGTTCAGACTGTTAATACACAACGCAATTCAAACAGGACTTGAACTCATGGTCCTTGACATCATGGAGTATTCCTGGTTACCAGTGGAATAGACATAATCCCAGTTTCAGGAAACTAGGAATACCCAAACTCAGGGATTCATCACTATTTAATCTCGCCTTATAACATTTTAATTTATTTCAAAAAATGTTTATACAAATATGGTCTAAAATAATTTTCTAAAGAAATTTGTGTAATTATCATACTCCTAGTGCAGCTGATTTAATGAAACAATACAGTGAAACTTTAGTCCAGAGACCTTGGTAAGAGATCCATGTTTTCATTTATCTTTGTGGCAGGTGCTGGAACAGCACATAGGGAAAGCCTACATGACTTAAATATTCTCTGGTATCTAGCCATAACACTAGCAGTCATGCATCTCAGTGAATCAGAGGAAACAGAGATCAGCTATTTCAATATGGACTGGTAAGCAAGAATAGCAATTCCAGAACAAAAGAAAGTTGCAAAAAATAATACTCAAAGATATGTGATGCTTGACCTGTACTCACCTGCTTCTTCTAAGTCTCAAAAAGACCTTTTAACTTCAACCTTGAACTGAAGTGATGTCCAAAATCAATTCCAGTACCACCATCCTGACAAGAAAAAAGAGAAATGCTTACAGCTATTTAAACATTGTTTAATTTTTTTTAAAAAAATTGCCTTTATCACACCTTCTAATTAGTTTCAGATGTGCATAAGCTGATTGTAAGTATTCTGAAAGAAAAAGGAAGGAGTTATTATTTTTAAGTTTTGTATTTTGACATAGACATTTTGGTTAAAAGACCAAGCAAGTCGATAGAGGAGGATTCCCTTAACAAGCAGTCACCTTAAATGTAGTCCACAAAAAATCAGAATTGTTCATCAAGTTTCTGCCTTGCAACAGAGAGACAGATAAGGCATCACTCAAAATCTAGCCTTATTTTTATTATTTTATTTTTCTTATTAAAGTACCTAAAGGCAAATAAGAGGGAGGCTTCCCTGAAGTAGTTTGTTCCAGACAGAGAACTGCACACAGTATCACTACCAGTAAGTTCACAGGGTCATCTGAAGGAAAGGGACAGAAGCTGGGAGACAGCATGCCAATGCAATTTAAATCTATATGAATTTCAGGAAGGACAAAAGGACAAGTGAAAAGAAAAAAAAAAAAACACCAAACCAGCTTTGAAGCTGAGACTATGACTGCATTGAAGGGAGAAGGTTGGACAACGCAGAAGAAATAAAGGCCATGCAGGTCTGTAGAAAGTATATGTAGATCGCGTCTATGCCTGAGCACATTTCTCTTTGCTGAAACCACAGATAATCAATCCTACATCTATGCTAGTATACTCACATGCGCTCCAAGACAGAGGGGCTGCATGCAAACTGTCTAATGGATGTGGTCAAATAAACGTCTGGGTAAATTTCTGGAACAATATTAGTTTGTGAAGACCTAAACTGTGGCAGAGACCTAGAAATATTTCCAAGCATTGTTTAATTTACTAATATGGATGTAGCCTTAATGCCTGAAACTCTGCTATTTCTGAAGTTGATCCTACCAGCGTCTCGATGGTGCCTCTTGGCAATTCTCCCTTGCTGACAAGGTCAGATAGAAGCAGACTGAAGAGTAAAATGAATGTAGAATTTTATAAAGAAAAGACTGCTTTCCCACAGTTTAAAAAAACTCCTGTGTTCCAACTGGCATTATTAATACACACTTTGTTACAAGATGTTTGGACATTTAAAAGAGCTGCAGTTCTAACTTCTTCCTTTGTTTGTAGAGTGTAACAAAACCTGCTGGGAAGGTCGAAGTTCCTAGAAAACTGAAAGCTACCTGGCAGCCTCTGTAGTAGAGCAAGTGAAGAAGGAAGAGCAAAGAATGACAGGCTGGAGGAATAAACACTACGTGAAACCACTGCACAGTAGGACAGCACTGGGAAATGAGAAGGCAATCTTATGAGCCCTTAATACAAAGAGAAAAAAGAAGAAAATGTTAAAACCCGGTAAGGATCCTAAGGCAAATATGAGGAGGTGAAGGTGGGTGGCAATTCTTAAAAGTTGTTGAGAAGTAAAATGTGTGTCAATGAAACTGCTTGATGGTCATGTGTTCACCCTGGATCCAGAATGAAAATGTCCAGCCAAATGTCCAAGACAGAATCATTCACCTTGCTCTCCTATTTCCCATTAAAAGATTGCAGGTATAAATCTTTGAAGTTTCTGATGCATCTGAAGTCTAGACAGAAATACATCTTATGGTTATTTTTTCAACAATATGCATCATTTGTTATCAGATGTTAATACGTAAGCCTCAGCCATCAATATTCTGTTATTTCTCTTTTTTCCTACATTCCTTTATGCCAAAAAATTTTTCAAATAATCACTTCTCTTAGGTTGGATTGTATTAAACATCACATTTTGCTTCACCTCAGAAATAGAGCCAAGATAGTTATCTCGTATATGAAATCTTACACAAAAACATGGCCTATTTTGTCAAGATACAGCCTTCTTAGATGAAAAATGTTGTGATAACATTTTATTTTAATTATTCTCAATATGAAAACAACAACACTCATTAGCCTTGATTATAAATTTTTTATCTTTCATCTTTTCAGGAATTTCAGGATTTCCACGATTTTTCAGAAGGAAGGAAGATTTAAGTGGGTGGGATTGTACATCGTAGATGTGTCACAGACAGATGGCAGGCCTTACATACCACCTTTCTTTTTGCCAATACAAGTCTTCACCTTTAGATAAACTTATCTTTTGACCTATGTTTCATTTATGCTACTTCCCTGTGTGGTTTACCTGATGAAGGCAGCTGCCTCTTAGAAATACTTTTGCTATAAACATTGCATTGTTTTGATTTTGGTTTGCATCCTAAAACCTGGACTTGAATCATTCAAGTTATTCCAGTTTAATAATAAGATTTCTCTAGCTTCCCTCCAACTGAGCCAGCGCATTCCATCCCTTGGGCCACAGCAGGTAGATCTTTAATGTCATTGTTTACCTGCCCCTTACTGACAGTGCTTACAGAGTTATTTTTTCAGTTCCTCGATACCTTACAATTCCATCTGAATTCCATGTAAATCTTAGCAGTTTACAATCAAGTTCACAGCACTTGCCAACCAAAGCTTTAAAAGCAACCTGACAGAATTTATTTTTTAAATACAGTTGCAGTGGATCAAAGTTCAAGCAATTCTGGCAGCTCAGCGTACCATTGTTTACTCAAGCAGGAACACTCATCATGTAAACAGTAGAATACAACTGAATTGGAAGTCACCTGCGGGCTGCTCATCTTTGACTTCCCATTCAGCTCCCTAAAATTTGAGTCAAACAAGCAAATACCACAACTTCTGTAGTATCTGAGAAAGAAAAAGTGCACTGGTCAATGACTGATTTAATCTGATATGTATATGCTCATTAAATTGTAGATTTAGAGGAATTCTAATAAGTTGGGGTTTTTTCAAATGATAAATGTGTAACAATTGTGATCACCACCACTACAGAAGCTAGACAGATAATAGATGTATTTTCGACACTGACAATGTTGCGCAGTTTAGGTAGCATTTTATCATACAATATGCTGCACGAGACTTCTTACATAATAAAGCATTATTCACTATGAGCACACCTAACAGAATTTGGCTATTATTTATGTGAATTGTCACAGTTGTTTCAGAAATCACTATAATATAAAAATAAATATTTAATTCAAAATGAAAGCCAAATCCATTGCTAGATGAAGACATCCCCTTGAAACTTCACTTAAATACATACAATGCCCCTGTGCTGTAAGATATTCCCTTTAACTCATTTATTTATTTGTTGCATTCAACTCAGCTCATTTTATGTTTAGATCACAAACCATTAGGATAAGTTTACCTGTTACATGTTTGGGTGTTGCCTCTATGACAACATTCAGATTTGAGACTCCATGCTCTTGTTGGTGGCCTTTGCTATTTTTTAAAATGTAAATAAGCCCACCAAAGTGCATGACAGTTCTTAAGCAGTTCCAGCTGTTTGATAGATAATAGCCATTCTGAAGTGTCTCTTTTTCACATAAAACCTACTTGTTCACATTTTTTCTCCAGACAAATGGTACAAACTGTGCATTACTGCTTTAAGCGGGTATTTGTATAAAATATTCCAATGAAGTACTACTCACCAAAGCATTCCTATTTGAGAACATGGTTGAGGGCCACCTATATAAGGTATCTTCAGATAGACTGTTTTAGATCAGATAGATTGGACCAAAGACACAACTGGTTTCAGTAAAGGAAAAATTACTTGCTAGAGAGATGAATTATTATTTTAAAAGCATACGCATTCAATGGTATCCATAGCTTCCACCTTTCCATTGTATAGCTCTCCCATGCAATTAAAAGAAGACTTAATTCATAACAGGACTTCTGAGAAAGTCTTAAATTGCACTATGCCAACAGGATATCCTGAATTTTATTTGAAAATACATTATTTACACACAATCTATAATGCATATCTTTGAAAAGTAGAAATATAAATGTTTAAAGTTACTTACCAGTCAGACTATATATTTTCAGTTATATTTAAACTACTTCAAGACATTAATCTACACCACAAAAAAATGCACTTTAAAAGAATATTACATAAATTACAGAAATGCAAATAGAGAAAAAAAAAAATCTCCTTTTCCTCCTGAATCCAAGTAGAGGTAGACAATTTCTGTGACAGAGAAATACTCAGACGCTCATAACTAGATGAGCACTACTGAATACCATTATAATTAACAAGAACATGCAAAATAAATTAGTAGTTATGTTTTATAATCATTCCAAAGTTAAATGAGCCTATGAAAAGACCTTCATACTACTGTGATCTCATTAGCCAATTTTTACATTAGCATTTAAAACAAATGATGACTGGATTTTGTTATATTATCAGTGGATCCAAACAAAAGTACTGTGGTGGTGGGAGAAGCAGTCTTTTTTTAGCTGGCAGAGAGAAAATTATTAATTCCTGAATGCTTCTTGAATTGTCAACCTTCCCCACCTGCATCTTTTCCAAAATTTTTAACGAATTATATTTATTTTAAAAATTTCCCATTACATTATATACCACTAAAATTAATATTTTATAATTTTCTCATCATGAAATTTGCAAATAAAAATATCTATACTGAATTAATTAAGACAACATGCAACTATGCGAAGAAACAGGTCAAGGAAAATAATAAAATTTAGAGAAAAGCTGTAAAAAATTTACTATTTCATGCCTTGGAAATTGCCCAGTGATAGAAAAAAATAGTGACATGGACCAACTATTATCATCAAGTTCCAAAACGTCCCATTCACTGAGTAACTGATGTACAGCTTACATGTAGCTCCTCCTGTTGGGTTGAAGCTGGGATAGTGGGGTAGTGTGTGTTACATTTAGGTGTTACTTATCCTAAAGATTAATAGGACACTGATTACCTGTACTTATCAAGGCACGCTGGAGAAAATGGAGACAGAACAAATAAACTGCATGCCTGGAGCAAAGGTAAAATCACCCCTCCTAAGCCTTTTCCAAAACCTCCACAGCAGTGTCGCCTGACTAGTTGTGTACACAGACTGAACCACCCCTGAGGCAGGACTAACTTGCTTGACTTGCCCTTACATGATAGAAAACCCATGTTGACACTAATCTTGTAAGTATGCATGATACCAATATCATATTCATGGAGATTTCTGAACAATTTATCTAACATGCATAGGTACCATGCCTTACTTCATTTTCAGGAATGTCTGTCTGTCTTCTGAAAACCTGTAATTTATTGTAAGACAGCTCAGAGAAGAACCACTTTCGACTTGTTGAATTTTCTTACCTTACTAAACTGCAGCAGCCTACAGTAATTGGGGGAAAAGAATATACGTAAAAAAAAAAAAAAATTGTCTATTCCTAAATTGTTTGATCTACAATACAACAAACTCAATGGCACTGCAATTTTGTGAATTATTTCCAGAATTATAATTTGTTTCTCACATTTTTTCATGTGACACGATTAGAAGGGATTCAGGAATACTATCAGATAAGAATGCAGAAGTAACAACTTGAAAAATATTATCTCATAAGAGCACATATATAGTGATCATCCTGGGTTGTCTTACGTATCTAGTTTGTTCTTGTAGGGACAGGTATGTACAGATTTATAAATGAGTAATGTATAAAGTCAAAGAGCACCTGACCCTTCTGCCACAATGTATTGTGCACCCTATTACACACTCACTCACTCACAATAGGAGGTTGTCTAGTCCGAACTGGGTAAAGCAGCACCTGAATTTAGACCGGGTCACTTAGGACATCAGCCACGATACATCTTCCAAGCTTTCAAAAAAGGCAATCCCACAATATTCTCTAGGCAACTTGTTCTGCAGCATAGTTGTCTTTTCACTGAAAATCTTTTTCCTTATATTGAATCAGAACCTTCACACATAAAAGCTCTACACATTCCAACTGCTCCTTCACATAAAAGGCAACCCTCCCACCTCTCCTCTGCCTGACTCTTCTGTAGATTTTGCATCCATCCATCACTGAACTCCCACCATTTAAGTTGTGTTGCCACTTGCAGTTTATTCCAATGCCATAGTTCTGCATCTGCATGTGGAGCTCTAGCTTATTCTGTTTCTTCCCCACCCACAAAAATCCCATTGAAACAAATAAATTGAAAACCCAACAAAACCAACTATAAAATATAAAAAATTAAAGAGCCACACAAACAACTTCCAGCAGAAAAGAAACACAGAACAGTTAAATTCCACCCCCAAAACAATGCAGAACTCACCTAATCAATCAAAATACACAAAAATAATCTACTATCTGCCAGAAAACATGACACACACACCCTTTAAGCTTCTAATACCAGAAAGAAAATGAGAGGGGGGAAAAAAAGAAGATAAATAAGCCAAACAAACTGTGGGGAAAATGGAAAATGAGAGGAAAAAAGCCCAAACAACTAAATAAGGAAAGATTCTAAGACAACTTATTTGGGCAACCACAATCTCCTGCCAAAAAAAAGCTGCCATGAAAATACAGGCACTGGTTTCGCTAGTTGCTGTCATCTGCATTAGCTGACTGTTCACAATATCTGCTAAGTAGGTGTTTCCCACTTTGGCTGCACTCACTCATCAGCATGGGGCTTCCATGCCCTTACCACATCCTCAGGTTGGGCACCTCTAGGACAGCTTACACTGCTTATGAGGTTGCTTCAATACTGATATGATCACCATGGTTAGATACAGAGAATTGTGACAAACTACATGCCCAGAAGATAACTGGATCCTCGCAGAGGTCCAGACCCTAAACCCAGAATTTGGCATGACTTAATTTATTGTGTCTTTTGCAGAGAAGAAAAGGGGTTTATGTCCTTGATGGTTATACTACTTTGCAGAGACCCTGCCCAGTGACCTGAGTAAGGGGCCTCCCTAGAGGACACCGCTCACACATCTCTGTCATCCATTCCTTGGTCCCCTACTTAGAGCTACATCGAAGTGTGGACAGAAAACTCATACAAACAAGCCAGTCCTTCCTACAGACACAAATGCATAAGCAAGTCTTCAGCTCTGCTGTATTTTCATATGGACCACTTCAGGTAACTGGGCAAGCTCAGATTCAGGGGTTTTGGGGATTTTAGGGCTTTCCCCCCCCAAAAAAAAATAAAAAAAAATCAGAGAATGATTGCTCTTGATTATCAGATGATTACCAGATACATCTGCAAGTTAACAGCCCATTCATATTAAACAACCCAATGACTCCCCTTCAGCAATGGCCAGGGAAGAAGACACTGGGAAAGACAGAGGATATAAACATAACCCATGTTCTGAACCAATCCCTAAAGACACCTAAGAAACTGAGCACCTTCATAACACTGAAAAATATCCCTGTAAGTATGGTAGATAAATATTAGGGCTGTTAGATATTTCTGCCTGTCTTGAACGAGTACACGTCACATCGGGGTATGACCCAAAGTAAATTTCTAGCCACTGTCAATAACTGCTTTGATGTAGATTGGAATCTATGTCCTTGAAGGGGCAACAAAAGCCCCAAAACCCCTACCACTATTTCAAAGAAGGTCACTGAATAAAAATGAGTAAGCTTGTTAGAACGAAGAAAAAAGGAACAGATACAAGAGTCACAACTTTACAGGTGGCGCGGAGACTGATTAAAGACACCTTTTGCAAGCCCAGAAGAAATGCATACAACTTATCAAAAAAGACTGAGAAAATCCAGAGAAGGGAGCTGTCATGAACAAACAGGATGAAGGAGGTTATTTGAAAGAAAAAAGGCATCCTTCTAAAAGCTTCAAGCTGTGTCCAAGTGAGGAAAATGAAAAGGACTGTAATCTCGGGGGGGCTTAAACATAAATATACAGTCAGGTGTCAGAGAGCTGCAGGGAGCAGCACCTGCACATGGACATCTCCCAAGACCCCTGGCCCCCAGCCCACAGGGAGCCCACACTATCAGACACCTCAGTGGGGACAGCCAAGGCTGGGGGTTGGGATCAGGCCAAGTAAGGAGCCTCCCACATACAGCCCCCTAGGAGCTTCTGCCAACGGCTGGCAGAGAAGGGGACAGAAAAAAATTGGTTTTGCATCCATGGTAGAGGAGATAGGAGAAGTTCCTAGGCCAGATACCCTCCTTAGAGAGATACATGAAAGGATCTATCTTAAACTGAAGTGCCATTAGGGAAGGCAAGAACAAAAAGACAAACAGAACTCTAACAGATTATTTCACCAGAATGTAACCCATCAAGAGCTCTAAAGGAACATGAGTATCGAATAGCTGAAATTTAATAATGGACAAATGCTTGTTTCAAATTGTCTTAACATTAAAGGAAGATGGTAAATGTAAAATCAATCCTAAAAATCTAGAGAAGATCCTATAGAAGATGGAAAACTACAGACCAGTATACATGGAGTTCACATTAGACATCTTAGTACAGACTACAATAAAGAATATGCGTATGTCAATATATATGACATGTTGGGAAAGAGTCAACATTTTGGTATGAAAAGGAAAACCACGTCTCAGATGATCACAGTTTTCTGAGAAGTCTCTGAGAACATGGACAAAAGAGGTCCACTTGTAAGTCATGTATTTCCAAAAATCATTTTATAAGCTCTCTTACCCAAAGTCGTAAAAGAACTTAAACTTCATGGGAGAAAAAAAAGGAGGTCTTTGCACTGCTTAAAACAATTATATATTAACTTAAAATTATAAATAAATACAATAAAATTATAATAATCTTAACCATATTAAGAATAAAAATAAATGACAGTCTGCAGTATTTCTCAGAAGGAGATCAGCAATGGAGCACCCATCTCTAAGAAGGCCAGTGCTGTTTACTGTATTCAAAAATTACCTGGAAAGGGAATCAGCCATGATGTGACAACATTGTCTCTAACATTAAACCATGTGTAGTAAAGATGAGGGCAGACTGAATAACTGCAGAAAGAAAATATACTGAACATGAAGTGATATATAGCCAGTAATATTTAAAGAGAAGAAATGTATAAAGATGTGTACAGAGAAGACACAATCCTAACTGTGCAATGATGGGCTTTGTACAACTTAAAAATGAGCATTTGCAACTACAAATTATGGTCGTATGAAAATCTTGCCTTGACTTTCAGCTGCAGTCAAACCCAACAACAGGAAGTGCCAGGACATGGGGTGAAAAAGTGAAACAAAAAGATCATCATGCAACTGTATAAATTCAGTGGCAATGCAACAGTATCTAGAATCTAGAATATAGCTCTTTCTCCCTTTCCCTCACTAGCCAAAAAAAGTTACAGTAGACCTGCAGAAGATTCAGAGAAAAACAGAACAGTCAAAAATACAGATGGCTTCTGTACAGGCAATAGCTATAGAGAGAAGAAGATAGCTATGGAGATAAGAAGGGCACAGAGGTGGCCAACACTCCAGTGTAAGAATTAACAAACCAAGCTACTGGAAACATGTTTGAAACAAATAAAAGGGTGATTTCTTACAAAATGTGTAACTGAGCTACAGGACACCAGAGATGTTGAAGTCCTTGGTGGATCTAGAGTGGCTTGGACCTCATACCCAACTGTGGGCCACCCACACATAGGCTAAAATGCTTCTCATATCACTGCGTTATAATGCATTAAAAGCTGCAAGCATGCAGAAGTATGCTTTTTTTTAAAAAAAAGAAAAATAAAAAAGCTAGACAGAAATATGTGGCTTCCTGGAGGCCAAAAGGCAATAATAACTACAAATGTGTGAAGCAAACTGAGAGGAGGAGAGCAGGCGGTGGTACAGATCATTTTCAAGGACTTCCAGGCCTTCAGCTATAGCTGTGTCCAGCTTTCAAGAACCACATGTGTTCCACTCATGGTTCCCCACCTCCCACTGTGTAGTCACTTGCATAATGAGATCTGTTTTCTTCCTGTAAATTAGATGATCCCCAAAGCACACCCACTGATGTCCTGTTCCTCATCTGTAACTGATGACAGACACACTCACCAAAGAGGCCTTGCTCCTAGGAAGCAGCAGACCTAAATGGAGTGTCCCCTAATTTCTGGACGGTGACTTCTGCATCACTATGCTTGTGGAGGAAAGCCATATGCTGCTACTAAATGCTGACTGCAGCCAGGGCAGTGGTATGGCTGGTTACTGCTGGCGGGCAGAGATCTGTGGCTTACTAGGCATAACAGATCTTGTGACACTATCCTCTCCAGAGTCCAGGCCATCCGACTTGACTTTTACTCACCTCCATACACATTACTTTTGGCTATCGTCATTTGATCTTGATATTTTGTTGCATTTAATTACCTGTAGCAGAAAAGGAAAACAGTAGCCACTGAGACCTATACAAAATGATCCTATGAGAGGACAGGGCAACTATGGACACCTGGTATGTTCTACTTTTCAGTCTTTTATCCTCATACTGTTACAGAAGAATGATGAAAACTACAGAAACCAACTGCTTTGAGCAGGAGGACTAGGGGTGTGCCAGAATGTTGAGTAACCAGTGCCTGGGTTGAGAAGAAGGGACAATTTGTCAATAAATTATATACAAGGCATTTCAAATATGAGCCACAATGAATCTTCACCTTCTCTACACACATGCAAGAGTTCAAGCATATGTAAAAGGGATTCTGCATGAGCTTTGTACATACAATTGTGCAAGTGAACTAAGTAGTACATTTTCAAATCTCTAATATGCAAAGGATCTGAGCTGTAATAAAAAGATCTGGTTCCTTAATAATTATGAAGAAAAAATGCTGTAAACTGTTATCCCTTTACAATAGTTTTCTTGTGGATGTTTCATAAATTGCCCTTTTTTTTTTCCCCTGATAGATGCATGTCCAGCCTACATGACACATATATAGATGTACCTCAAAGAAGTTGATTCATTTTTGTTAGCAGGAACTCTCATCAACAAAACAGTACCTTCAGTTAAGAAAAAAATTTCAAAAATAAGTTTTTATCAACCCTTCTGTTCAAAACCAGCATAAAAGCTCATATTAATTGTAATTATAACTGAAGTAACTGGTATTATATTAACAGCTAATCGCTATGGAGCAGGATAAGAACATCAGTAAAGACACACGATATAAACCTAGCCCTGCTGGTCTCCGACATCACTCATTACCAAAATTTTGCAGACAATAATTTCATATTTTATTAAGAAAAATTTGCATGAGTGATTAGTTTCTAAGTTGGACCTTAGATAGAAAAAGTAATTGCATGCTTCCTAAAATGTTTTTTTACTTGGTCATTGGAAGTAGCTGCTCTGAAAAACCCTGGCTGTGTTCTAGCCACACTTTCCTCAGATCTCAGATCCAGTGTGACTTCCGAGACAAGAACTTTAAATTGTACGAAGAAATTTGAATTCATCTTTTGAAAATAAACTGTATGTAGGGTCCAAATGTTGTCTGCAACTTTTGGAAATTGTCTCATCTACCTGCAGAACTGCAGTACAAGTTTTCTCAATTAGTAGGTTTCTGTATGTGATCTCACAGTAACTACAGAGGTAGTATCTTCTACAACTATTTTTCGTTACCTTTTGGACAATACTGTCACAGCAGCAAAGCACCTTACCCTAGTAAATTGAACCATTGATAGAAACCAAAGAAAGAGTCACCAAATCTTTAATTGTCACCAAAAAAATGTATTTGTTTCTAAAGAAACAAATGTGCAGGAATGAGGTTAACCTATTTAATGGATTATAAACATCTAAAAATTTTCAAATAAATGAAGGGCGTAAGTTATTTTAGGCATTTATACAAATTCTTATTTCTGCATCAACTTTCATAATAAATGAGTAAAACAATTCCCTTAGCAACTTACTGCACTGTATGATACACAAGTTGCTCATGAAACACAAAACATCTTCTGTCTGAAGCATATACATAAGAACATAATAAGAATGTGGATAGCTTTTGTATTTTAAAAGCAGCAAAGTTTCTTGCACAGACATTTTCCTATTTTTATGCTCATCTTTGCAACTTTCTTCAGTCAGTCAATCAATTTTACACTAATAAAATGGCCCTCATACAAACACCCCTGGCCACTGTACAAACTCAATATAAAATAAATACAGTAAAATATTAGTAAGCTAAACTACATATTTTTGCCTTCCAAAATATTAACATTATTTGCTTTTAAGAAGGAATGACTGAAATGCATATGGGAAGAGAATCCTGGCAGGTAAGAACTTCACTTCAAAAAGGTACAATGTGATCAACTTTTGCCAGTAACAACTTTGGCTGTTGCAGAGCCAACAAACTTTAATTTGTGACAATTGACTGAATATGATCCTGTGCAAATTCCTGTCAGGGATATGAGTCTGATTCAATGCCCCATAAGAAAAACCTTTCCACTGACCCACTAGGACTCATTAAACACTGTCAGGTAACACAGACTCTGCTCCTAAACTGCTTCCATTTTTACACATAATCAGTGGCACCCTCCCCTATAAAATAAGGAATACGAAACACAAAAACTTGTATTTATATTCCACAGAAATTTACTATGTAATACCTAAACTTCAGCCTTAAGTTTCCAGACCTTACGGTGTGACAAACAAATGCCTCTCCTTGCAAGAAAGTAGTTCTTGTTTTTCACCATTCTACCAAAAGGGTAATTCAGCTATGGTAATAACATGCTTTAACTATTTAGGTTTTGGGCTTTTAGACCAAGTAGGCCAATTACCACCCACCCTCAGTGCCTCTGTCACACCCGTCTCTTCCCCAAGCAGCACTCACTAACGCAAGCAGAGCTAAAGGGAGCTATCTTGATTTAAGTTTTTACTTCTCACGTCACCCAAAACCCTAGAAAAATATGCCACATAGCTCATGTTGGGCTCTTTGCGTTCTTTCAGTGATGAGTAATTAGCTCCCCCAGAACAGTACTATAGATT
This sequence comes from Falco naumanni, assembly GCF_017639655.2. Lineage (NCBI taxonomy): Eukaryota > Metazoa > Chordata > Aves > Falconiformes > Falconidae > Falco > Falco naumanni. The sequence goes on along the minus strand of NC_054058.1, from coordinate 79,304,368 downwards.
ATTTACTGCACTGAGCATCTGAAGCGAGGCACCAGCGGCAGGGCTGGGGCGACCTCTGTGAGGGGCGGCCTCTGTGAGGGGCTGCCCTGGGCTGGTTCCAGCAGGTTCCAGCCGGCTCCAGCCCGCCTGCCGCAGGGTGGTGCCTTGGGGGAAAGAGCTTTAGGAAAGGGCAAAAGCACTACACACGCAGAGAAGGAGGGGAAAAAAGTATGAAAAACAGCCCTGCAAACACCAAGGTCAGTGAAGAAGAAGGCGAGATAACGCTTCCTGACAAAAGCGATGCCTTGATTTTATTTCTCACTACTGAAACCTATTTTAAATGGCAATAAATTAATTTTCCCCAGATCAGGCTTGTCTGGTCCATAACTGGTAACTGGTAAGCAATCTACCCATCTTTACCTTAACCCATGAGCTTTTTTTCACCCTGTTTTCTCCCCCTGTCCCGTCAAGTGTGTGAGAGAACAGCTAGCTGAAGCGAACGCACCCCATGCACCTACTGTCTTAACAGAAACACAATACTGGACATTTTTCTAATACTTTGACGGATGTTTATATACTATAACATTGTGAAAGCTTACTAGTTATATTCTGAAGACTTGCAGCCCTTAAAGTGTGAAATTAAGAAAGCAGGAATTTAACGTAAAGATCTCCTACTGCTATACATATGGTCCCCAACGTAACATGCTTCAAAAGTATTTCCTATATTACTGCAATGTACATTACAGCATCCCAACTACTAAGTTTTTTAGAACTTCTAGCTCATTTAAAGCAAGTCAGAAATGACAAAAGCTACACTGTCATACTCATGGCTTGATGCAAATATTGTTACAATGGCTGTAACTTCGCTACAAAAAACCTATGTTACATAGAACTGATCTCGATCCCATTGCACCAAACAGCTATTGATACATAGAGTAAACCTTCCCAGTAAAACAAGTAAAAAACCCCACCCAACCAACCAACTAACAACAAAATCTTGTTTCAAAATCAAATTTAACAAAGGAAATTGGAAATATCTCAGTTCAAAACTGAGAGATGAAAACATAAATGGTAACAGAAGTACCAAAAGCATTACAGGACAATAAAAGCTAGCGGTGGAAGCCAGTGTATGTGCCTGGTGGAAGGGAAAAAAAAAGGAAAGCATGAGTAAGGGTACTGGCAGAGAAGTGTGTTACTGCTGCGTGTCCTGGGTTGTAGACTTGAACTGCTTTGGGACAGCTCTGGGTGCACATGCAGCCATGTAAGTACAAGGAGAGCAGGCTGGTATTTAATGCACTCAGGTGTTCTGTCACACCACAGCAGATGCACTTCAGATGTTACTGGTTAGAGTTTCCACCTGCCCTTATCCAGTCTTGTGCAGTGGAAAACACAAGCAGCAGCAGAGAAAAAAAAAAAAAAAAAAAAGAAAAAAAAAAAAGGAAAGAAAGATGATGGAGGAGGAGGAGGAGAAGAAGAAAGAAGAAAGAAGAAGAAGAAAAGAAGAAATTAATGGGAATAATTAAAGAAAAAACTGAAAATGTTAAAATGCAGGTGAAGATAAGCACCAATATGCTGGTTTCAAAGGTAAAATAATAGAGATCAAAGTCATGGGCTACTGATGTCATGAAGCATTTATTTAAGTATGATTCTGCTGTCCTGAACTGTAATGTAAAAAGGACCCTTTCAAAAATTGCCTGCCAGCAGTCTTGGAAAGGCCTTGTGTTGCATACTGCCTGTAGGAAATCTAAACTGTCCTTGATTTAAAGCAATTTAAACTTTCCAATGAAATAGAAAAAATAAATTTAATTTCATGTGATGTTACCATTAAACACTATAGTATAAGAGGGGCTTTCTGAAAAATATCACTAGATGGAACAGATTTCCAGGGTAGCTCAGCACTGATGTAACTAGGCTGCCATTCAATAGTGCAATTCCCACTGATTTCAGCAGAACAGATTTAAAGCCAGAACTAAGCACTTCTGAAATTCCTTTATTTGTGTATTCCACAACTGGGATTCATGCAATTCTGTTATATCTATGATTCCATCTCCACTGCACAACTTTCAGTAGATGTGTTACAAGGAGAAATAAATATAAAACTGCGATCATTTCAGCTTCTCTGAGCCAGCATTCTGTTGACTCTACTGACTAATAAAAATCTCTGCCTGAGACAAGCAAACAAGATCTGGCCCTTGAGTTCGCTTATTCAAAACACTCTGTAGGAGCCTTTCTATAGATTCAAGACATCCATTAAAACCAGAATAATTTATTCCATTGCAAAGAATAGAAAATATCTGTCCTCTTGGTAACTCTGCAAATATTGCAGGCTCTACTGAGTTACTCGCAGAGTATCCACGGTAATCCCATCTGGCCTCCAGCTGTCAGTTCAGAAGGGTACAGGTCTTCTCTGTCCTATCTGTTAGACCTCTCAGGAAATCTCGGATTTGCAGGACACAGAATCAAGCCCACCATGTCAAGTATCAGCAGATTTTACATAATTTTTACAAGGCTTCAGTAGTGAGCAATTTACCTAAGCAACATGGAAATCTGCTCAGGTAAATCTTACATTTGAAAGTTCATCTGAGGCTTATCCAAAGAACTCCATACCCAGCCTTGTTCTCTTTACATCTTATCCACTTATTTCTATCACGAATTTATGAATCACTTTCCTGATGCCAAACTTTCTATATGACCTATTAAAACTTTAGCCCAACTAATTCATATAAAATACATGCTAATATGTCTACATTAATTGCAAAGCAAACACACAAATTTTGCTGATAAATCCATCTTCATTTTCACATGTGCCAGATAGGTTTTGAAACAGTGTTCACTGACATGCAGCAAAAAAAAAAAATATTTGCAATATATTTTTAATCTCTTTCATTGCTGAAGTCAATAAGCTCTGATCAAACTACTATGGCTAATTCTGCTTTTTTCTCTTTCAATCATTGAAGTGTAAAATAGAGGGATTTTGGTTGGTATTAAGTGTTAATTCCAACACAAGTTTAAATTCAATGTTCCTAGTGCACCTCTGCGTTGTTATATGTGAAGAAAATCATAATGCAACAGGTTGATTTGAACTGTTAGACTGATTTTGGTTATTGTATGAAGTTAAAGTACAGTACTACAGTTTCGTTTAGTAGCTAATGTTATCAATTTCAACATTTCCGTAGAAGTGAGCTAGATAATTTTTTTTAAAAGATACTTCCCTCTAAAAAAAAAATTTAACCAAGTGGAAGATATATTTTCTACTCTTTCCATATTTCTCCTTTCCATTTGTGACATCCTAATTTATCGTCACTGCTTAGGTAGAACAGAAATTCCCACCAACTGCAGATAATGTAAAAACATTGGATGGCCAGTACAAGTAACGGATTACTCATCACTATTTATAGATTAGTAACCTTAGCATAAATCACATTTATTGAATTCGAAAGTATGTTTCCATCAACTTGTTTTTGCACCCTAATTTTACAAACCCTGACATAAAACCAGAAATGCTTGCACACTGGAATTTTGGAATAAATTGTACTGTTAGATTGACTCATAATATTTTTTCATTTTTAACTGTCATTAACGTTCTGCAATTAGGAAAGCAATCAAATAACATACTGACAAAAACCTGCAGCTGACATTATGCCCTCCATGACAGAAATATTTTGCTATCCATTGAAATACCCACCATCATCAGATGTATTCTGCGAGTGTGTATAGCCTCTCCGAACAAAAGGCAGTTTAGAGATATATGGAGATGTAACATGACAACTTAACTTTATATTAGAAGAAAACACGAAGCTGCTGTAGCACAAAGAGAAGCAACTAATCTAGTATAATTAGAATTTCTGAAGTCACGTTTTATGCCGGAAAATTCTCCAGTGAATCAACAACTCCCTTCTGGGCAGTGCATAACTATAAACAGGAACCTGGAATGAAACCTTTGCCTCCAGGACACACAGATGGGATGGGGGAGCAGGAGGAATCTACCACTATCAGAGAGGAGAGGATGGATCTTCTCTCAGTAATAGATACCTCCAATCCTCTCACAAAAATGCGACAGCTACCCATAAAAAGTGTCATCACAGCTAACAGAACATGAGGACATCAGCACACTGGCTGCATGAAGACAAGATTTGATCGTAAGATCAAATTCCGAACCAAAGCAAAACTTTGCTTTTCTTTTTAAATATCTTTATAAACTTTGATCACAAAAACATGGAGGAAGATGAACTAGTCCTTTGAATGGAACACAATGAGCCACATGGCTGCTGCCTGCAATCCAGACACAGATCACCCTGCTTCACCTCAGGAAAGCAGTATCTGACTGCAAGCACAGGGTGTGCAGAAAACTCATTCTCTATCATCCCAACAGCTTAAGCTGTTTCACACAGGATAATCGTTGTATGGACTCCTGTAGCATTAACTATGTCATTACAACAACTTTCCCCTGCTGCAGATTGAAGATTAGCATTAAGTGATGAGGGATCTGTGGCAGGTAAATGTCTGTAAGGAACCAGAACTACTTCTGTTGTTCCAGGACTAGCAACATAAAGCTACAAGCACCTCACCCAACTCTGCCTGGTGCTGATGCCAGTAGAGCTGATGGGTAAGAAAGTTTACAGCAAATTTCCCACCCCACCTATGGTATCAGAAAGGGATAAGACAAGAACAATGAATGAATGTAAACGTCATGTAACATACAAGATATAGTTGTCCTGCTATCTTGAGAAGTGAAAGGGTTGTACAGAGAGTGATCACCAAAAAGAAAAAAAAAAGGTATCATGCCAGACCTAATCCTGAGCTTCCTCTTTCTGATTCTGAAAACTGTGTCCTTAAGAAAGCCATCTTAGAGACAAGCACCAGAAAGCTGAGTATAGATATTTTCTCTGGCTTTGATGTATTTGACAGCTTTTCTACAGCCTGATTAACTCTTTCTACAAGGTAAAGATCTTGCTTTGCTTTGCCTCTTCCTGGAGACCATTACTGTGATACTTCTTATGTCCAGAGATGTGCACCAAAGTGATTCATAGATTTTACAAATTTCTCAAGAACAATGACCCTTAGCTTGGAGGTACTCCAAGTGGCTTTTCCAGCCTTTTAATGAGGTAATTCAAACTGCTAGGAATGGCAACAGAAATATGAAAAGATCTCTGCTGCAGATACCTTTTGGATCTTTTCACTGTACCAGAGAGGATAACCTTAGTAACACATACCAGAAAAACATTCAGAGTTCCCATTTACAAGTCTCACTTCTCCTACATGCTATACAAACAGCAGAAATACAATTTCCCAGAGACAGAGGCTAAAGGAAACAAAACCAGAATAAAGACAGACGCAATAATTAAACATGCTATGATCAGGCAATCGGCACAGAGGAGCTTTATTATTTCTCACTAACAGTTGATTTTCTTATAAGTTTGCTTCAGTCTTGAAAGAAAAAAGTATGTATTTAATTGAAATGCTCAGTAGCTTTTTCAATAATCTTTTTTTATAAATCAAATGCATTTTATGTATATGGATATATTTTGCATTTTCACTTCCATTTTTTCCTTGTTACTACTGCAAGAGTAGTGACAGCACTCATTACTTATGTTCAGCTTTTGCCTCTTTCGGTTCCTTAAAATCAGATTTCTAATAATTCTTGCCTATTCAAATTACTCTTACAATGTTTATACGTTTCTATTATAAAGATGTTATTTTTGATTTCCATAATTGTTTAAAAAAGTATTTATGTTTGAAAACTAGCAAAATAACACCTAACGCCTGTCAAACAAATCAAGAGTATTTCTGCTAAAATGCAAACATTCAGCAATTTTGAGAGAGATTTTCCCCCACATTGTATGATTTTCCATTACTTTGAACACTGTATTTTAAAATATCCATTTATATGACACTTTTACACCATATTGTCACAAAATTACAATCTAAGCTATTGCAAGAATTGCTCACCAGCACAACCACAAACAGAAGTCAGGAGTGACAAATGCTGCATTCACCCATGAACAAACAGTATATAGCCCTGCACTTCTGATTTTTTTCCTGTTATTTTTAATGAAGATAAAATTGAAAATATATCTATTTTATACCTAAATATATGACATACCACCCAGCTCTTCGGTTTTGCATATTTTCATGGTTGAAGAATAAACTCCAGAAAATATTAACCACCCACAGAGATCACCTTGACATGCTTTTGCTGCAGAAAATAGAACATTATACAAACTACTGAAGCCTGAAGCATACTCAAAACATCACATCCTATTTGTAAAATGCACAGAAAGAATAATGGGATCAGTAAGAACATTTAAAAAGTAATGTGTTATATCCATTTTTAACTCTAGAAAAAAGAGGTTGCTCAAAAAGCAGGCATACTTACTTTGCAACATGATCAGACTATGATGAACATATCTGTTGGACAAATTCTTATTAGTTTTACCCATACAATCTCACAGACATTAAAGAGTAAAATCAAGCCATACCCACAAAAAATATGTATGCCTGATAGGAATACCACAGAACAAGCTACTGGACAACCAATGTCCTTATATGGAAAACTGGCAATTTGAAAGGAAACTAGGATTTGATTTAACTTACTTTGAAGGACAATAACATTTGTAAAAGCCTTAATCTAAAAATTACAGTATACTTCCAACTACGACTATTCTTGAATTTAAAGAAATCAGTGTGAGGGTTCAGTATGTACTTCTCCCTCACATGTTCATGGAAACTGCCACAGGACTTCTGGCCATAAAGAAAGGGTTATGCAAGTGAAATCCAGTTATGATTTTTAATACAATTTTTTTAAGGACTTGCAAAGAAAAATATTGTATTACAGCTGTGATAATAAAAATCAACCTTAGTAACTCAGGAGAACCTTTCCAGTCCTAAATTCTGAGGGCAATACACAAACTCACACAAATTCACGTTGATTATTACATGTGTAGAGAAAGAACAGATAACGTAATACAGTTACAATGGGGACAAATAATATAACGTTGTCTAATAACATGTCTCATATGCAAAGATCCTTTATGTGCCATTACTTTAGCTTCGCTCCATATAGAGAAGGAAAAATATGCATTATTAAAGTATATTGAGTGTTCTATCAAATCTATTTAATCTTTTAACTGCTCCTCAGTGATGAGGACAACACAAACGAACAAGAAATTATACATGTGAAAAAGAAATATGCTATATACAGGCATGATTCTTTCAAAGGAAATATGGTTGTACAACATTATCTATTTGCCTAGCAGTGAAAAAAAACTGCAGCACATAAACATGGAAAAGAGCCACTAATTCATGTAGTGTATTCACTGACAAGACAGCAGTCTGCTTTCTACTACAGAAAGTACTGAGATACTCCAGAATGTGATGGTCTTCAGCACTTTTCTTGGGACACTCCAGAAAAGTCTGTTAGATTAGACTACCTAGAAATGTCAGGATTTCTGATATTCTTACCCAATACGGTCTTTCTATGCTAGTAAAAAAACAGAGAGGGAAGGAAGGGGGGGTGTGGTGGTGTGTGTGTGGATAAGAGAGGCAGATGGGAAGGGAGGGAAGGGGCATGGGAGGAGAGAGACACAAATACAGCTCATCTATTTTAACTCACTTAAATCTTTGTTGTGCTCTATCACAAAACCTTCACTGAGCACCTTGGTATGAAGACTTTTCCTTCAGTCCATTACAAAATACCCTCAACCACTGGCAACAGGAGAACTCCTTAAGGATTTGGTGCTCTTCAGTAAGTGCTACTTTTGAGTGCATTGGTTGGACACTTCCTAATCTTCAGTTTTCTCCCTTCACAGTTTTTGTGCCAGAACAAATCCCTTTCAGTTCTTGAAATAGCTCACATTTTCACTGGTTTGGCAATTATAGGTTTCAGGTTACTACCATTAACGTTGTCTCTGTATGCCCACATGACCTCCTCCGAAGCACCTACAGTTGATTAGGAACAGATTATACCTGGTGATTAAGCACAGACACTTCAAATCTGTAAGATACTGTGGTGGAAGAAAGAGAGAACTGACATAGAGCTAACAGGGCGTTCATGGAGAAGCCAGATGAATTTCTGGAGGTTACATGATGTATTTGTACAGAAGGTGGTAGAACTAAGAGTTGCTGTGCTAAAAAACCACTCTGTTTCAATATATGTTTCAGGCAACATTTGTTTAAGTATTCTGATGCACTGTTAGAAAAGGCATCAAAATCAGGGCTTTCCAAATAACTAATGCTTCAAGTAGGAGAACTATAATTATAGTAATTTTATTTTTTTCTGTGAACTGTTTCATTCCCAGGACTATCACTCTGCACATGCTGCAAAAGTCAGTAGAGCTCAAAAGGTTAATCTCAGACTCTGATGGGAAGAGACTGGGTACTCCAATCACATAGTCTTTCCCGCATATTTCCTTCCATTTCCTTCCATCCCTTCCCTTAGAGTAGTGAGTAAGCCTATTACAATAAGGCTGTTATACTTCTCCCACTACACCCAGAAATTCAGTGTGTTCTCACTTCTGCAACTGGTGACTCTAGTGGAAGCCAGCAACAATACAACAGACTACGGAGAGCGGGAAGAGTGGCAGCAATAGGACCAGAATACAAAGGCTTCTCAGAAATACCTCTGATGAAGTAAAAAATACAGCTATGCCAAATGCTGCTTCCCCACAAATCTCTCTATCCTTGAAGTCAGCATACTGCGTGGCACATTGATTGCATGAACTAAAGTATCCACTGAGCTACGTAAGGCCATACTTGAACAAGCCTGGTTACTGCAATATCTTTTCTTATCCAAGGAATGCTAAAATTCTATTAGATCAATTTCGAATTGCCAGAAAAAGTGTCTCTCAGATGCATGGTATTCTCTAAACTTTAGTTGGACTGGTTTTGCCTTATCCTTTCCTTTCTTCTCTCATGAAATAACTCATCACAGTGATGAGTTTCAAAAACTGAACTTGACGTATTTCCTAATTCCACAGGAATTTACAATAATCAGATCATTTTTTTTTAGTAAGTAATTTTGTCTGTCATTTTCAGTGAAAGCAAAAACTATCTTTCAGAATGACAAATGAAGCAAAATAATGTAAAAACTTAAGAAATGTCATAAACACATTCTGTCAGTAATATCTACTACTGGTAGAGTTTACAGTGGGAGAAAAAGGAACCATTCAGAGCAGATCCTTATAAATTCCAATTACGCTTGTGGGTTTTGGAATATATTTCATACATTCTGGCAAAGCTTCACCCACCATGTAGATTTCCAAAGTAATATACTGAGTGAAACAGGTGTATGAACATTTCATGAAGTAAAATTCTATGAGCAATTAGCTGCTGAAGTGTCATCAGTCAGATACTCAGAGCTCTTTCACGTGCATTGTCACTGCACTCTTAGCAAATCCTCAATGTAGTCATTAGGGAGGAAGAAAATTGAGACTTATCTCAACAGAAGAGGCACACAAAGTATTTAGAAAAAGCTTCACACAAAACGTGGTGCAACATGAGTTCAATTATCTCCTTATGCTACAGTATGAGCATACAGGATGTGAAAGGGAAATAGTACAAGTACTAAGGTGGAGTCTGCACAATGGAGTGCAGTTAGGTAAAGGGCATAATCACCCATATCTGAGCACCATCCTGAAGAAAAATAAGAGAAAAAACAAAAAACAAAACAAAAAAAAAACCACACAAAAAGGTGTCTGAAGAATCTGTGAGGGCACCATGGTCTGGAAAGCAGTTGTGTTTGGAGGATTATGGTGGACCTCAGACCAAGATCCTTTATTGACATAAAACGTAAAAAAAATCTGTTAAACTTTTAAAGATTATTTAGAATTCTGGTACTCAGTTTATTTTATTTAGCACTTAACATGTTTATATAAAAACAGTTGAAGTAAAGTCTTCCTCTTACCATCATTATATATCAATATTTCATAAACACTAATGGTATTTATCAATATTTTAAAATTTTGCCAGAATTCAAAACTTTTATAAATTACACTGAAAAGCCAGATGCCAGAATCACACCCACTCCTTCCCTCGTGCTATACAAACAGTGGTAATTACATTACACTTTCTTTAGTCCTTTTATTGTGAAAGCAGTTCGCAGCACAAGTAGAATCAAAGGTCTAAGTATGTAAGACACAAGGGTTCAGTCTCAGCTGGGCATTAGACTTGGTGCCCATTTACACACTAAGAACATTAATTTGGGTGGAAAACCAAAAAAACTAACCTGCAATCGAAACCTAGCAGAGATCGCTTAGCCTCTCAGTATAGCAGTTCTTTTTTCAGTAACAATCAATCTTGCTGTTCAACACTGTCCAGGTAAGGCTCAGCAGAATATTTATGGACATGTGCAGTACCTTTTTGGAACTAATACGAAGTTTAAATAGAAATTATAGGTTCACACTTCTGAAATATTTAAATAAGACTCAGCATCTGATAAAAATACTACAGTGAGGTCTCCATGTCCTGGGCCATGGGGGACAGCTGTTTAGTTCTACACAGTTTCCTGCTATTTTCCAAGTACAGCCAGGGAGAATTCCTATAAATTTCTATGGAAAATTCCTGCTTCGTAAGTGTAAGTAGACAATATGAAAACATACATTTTACTGGCCAAGTTTTAAAAAATGTTGTGTTTGTTCCCAAGCGATAATCCCAATATAGCTTAAATGTTGAAATCATGATACGCAAAGCTGTTTTCCAATTCTTTTGAAGATATTCCAAGTACCAAGTATGTTCACGAATACTGATCAGCATGAACTAGGTTCAGCAGTCCAGTTTAAAATGACATCTGACTAAGAGTGGCTCTAGTAATCTTGTGTTGAATCTATGTTATCCTACTCTTAAGGCACCTGCAACATAGCTAGAACCAGTTCAGACCAATTTAGGTCCCTAAATGATACTAAGAACAGAAGTCTCTAAACAGAAGAGATTTACCACAAAACCCTATAGCTGTCTAAAGTGCTTGCTGAAGGATCCTGTCTCTCTCTAGGGACTATTAACAGATTTTCTGTATACTACCCTGCTAGCATAGGCACCTAGAATAAACCCGTAAGGATACACTACTTTTCCTTGTAAGCAGACACTTTGTAATAGAAACTACTGAAGTTGTGGGTTTTTTTTAAAAGTTGGGGAGGCAACAAAATACTTCCTTCACATCTCTGTTAATATGAGACTTTTGATCTTTATGCTTTTGTCCTGTGGTGTCTTTATTTAAAAAAAAAAAAAAAACAAACAAACAAAAAAAAACCCAACACACACAAAACAAAACAAGAAAAACCCACAGAAAATGATCTTCACATAACAAGCAATGTGTTTACTGCTTCCAGCACAGAAAACCATCTGCTTATTATCTCTGTTGGTATGAGCTTTTGCTTTATTCTCTGCTAGGCCATCACAACACAGTGTCAGCAATGCCGCTCATACGTGTACTCAGAACAGCACGTGATAGTGCAGAATGAAATTTAGACATTAATTTTTTATTTATAGTAAAGACTATATCAATGCCACCTTTAGAAGACTTTCTAACAAGTGGTAATGGTGGGGCAGAAGGAAGGCTGAAAGATTAGAATCTATACTGCCCCCATTTTTGCACAGTTTGCCCAGTGGTTGCAAACACCCTACTTCCTAGTTTGAGCACCGATTTCAGTCAGTAGTCCTGCATTGAAACATTGTTGCAGTATTTAAGGATCTCCATTAAAATATGTTCTCCCTGTCAAATATCTCCATAAATGCAGAAATATTAAAAATACAGGTCTTCCATGCACATCTGATAACTCAGCTGCTTAAACAGACATTCTGGTATTCAGCACCAAACCAGTTCAAACACATTTTGCACCTGCGTTACAAACCTCACATCTACATAAACAAAGTGTTTGGGTAACCAGTAAGACTTTCATCAGCCTAGCTTAAAACAGTAGCTGACTGAAAATGCCTCCTGTAAAATTATGGGTTGAATCTGCACAGCCTTGATCTTTATGTAGCTGCAACACACCCCTACAAAGTCAGTTCAATTAATCAGGACTTGACATACCATTAGACTCTACCAAAACACATTAAAAATGCAGATATCACCTTTTCAAGTAGTATCAGGTAAAGAACAATATGAAATATTGTTCTATGAACAATATGAACATGGCTCTTCAAAAATGCCCTCCCCAGTGCATCACCATTCTGTCAATGTAACTTCATTGTGGCACATTGCACTGACATAGGGATTTATGTTAGAATGGAAATTTACTTGATAGCTTTCTAAGACTACAGAGATTTTTTTAATTAGTTTTAAATAGACAACAAACAGGTGTGCATAGGTAACTTAGATTCTTCAGCCATTTTATTTAAAGCCAAGCTATTTAATTTGAAAAAATCATTATAGATAGAATCTACATAGCTACAAGTAACTACAGAAAAAATATTGCAATAACCTGTAAAAACTTCAAAAAGGAATTAAAAACATTTAAATTTACTTTTGAAGTTTTACAGAAAACCAAGCCATTCAAACAGGAAACCACAAAATACACATGGGGGGAATCAGAGCACAGTTCTGTTGCCAACAGTGCCGCTACAAACTCTTTTTAGGACTAAAGGAACACAGGTTCTATGGAAAAATTACTTACTGATATTTTAAAAGATTTTGAAGATTGATCAAATCAGAGATCTTTAGAGATATGACAAAAAAAAAAAAGGAACTGCTGGAATTACAAAAAAAAAAAAGGAAATAACAAAAAGGACTTGAGCTTAATGAAGACAGGAAAACATGCAACTGAAAACTGATTGATGGCACAGATCACTTGTCATCCAAACGACAATCAGTTTCTCTTCAGAGAGAATAAAAACAGAGGTGAGGAGGCAAACAGCAGCATTAGTATGGCTTGCTGAGAAAAACAAAGCTAGAGAGCAAGACTAACAGTATAAAAGCATTTTCAAGGGTATCAAGGTATGGAGAACAGACTAACAACTAAAAAGCATTTTAAAAAAAAAGAGGGAAATAAGGACTAAAGGGAAATTTGCTACATTTTTTCTTAGTGTTGTGATTTTTTAATGAACTGAGGTGTAACAAGGAGGTAGTAATATTTTCAGACTTTAAAAAAAACAAATAAAAACACATAGTGGTGATTACTCCCTAAGTTTTATAGATGATAGATTGAAAGCTTCCCAACACTTCCTTTTGCTCTCCATGCCATACCTGGCCAGGGAACTGTAAAAGAACCCCACAGCTATGTGAGACTCCAGTTAGGGAAAGCCCAGCTGGTTGAGGCTACAGACTTTAACATCAGCAAACACCCACAACTAAATCGATCACCAGCAAAAAACTATGAGCAAAAAAAAATCTGATAAAAACATCTACATTGTGGGCTTGCACCCACATCTATTTATACTCCCACTTCAAAACACTGGTGTAATGTTTGGTCTTAGTTGCTTGTAGCTATTCAGACAATACTGGTGGAAGAGCAACCTGAAGCTTTTCTATGTTGAACAGTTACTGGCTGACAGCCTTTTCCAGGATTAAATTTTGTCTGCCACTGTACCTCTTCCCCTGTAACCTACACTTTAAAGCTATGCCTCTATAAACCTTCAGCTGGGGAAGGTGGACTCTCATCCTTCCATATACTCACCTTTCAACTGGACTTATATGGCACTTACAGTTACCTCAGTCCACATATCACTGCCTTTGACCCAATCTCCTTTTTAATAACACAGAGGTTCACTCTTCCTTTTTTTTTTTTTTTTTTTTTTTTTGCTATCAGTAGCCAGTTCCCACAGTAGCAAAACTGGTAAGAGTCCTAGATGAGCGATTTTGTGACTTCCAGAATATGACTTCTTGATGACAGCTTACTGTTCCTGGAAAGAGTCTCAGTATTCCACACAGACCTTGGCCCACAATTCAGCCGCTGCATATATAAGTGCATAGTAAATAAAGGCTGATCAGGGTCTTCAAAACTATGTTTTTCTAGAAATATAGGAGAGATTATAGGAAGGGGAAAATGTAACGCTACAAAAAAAGCGGGGAAGAAATGAATGGAGGAGCAAGGGAACATAGGTACTCAAGGCAGTTAAGCTTTTCACAGGATTTTCTGCTGCATAGCAACTTCAAGCAATATAGTTTTGTAACTGTTTATTAAAAAAAGAAAGGAAGGAAAAAAGCTTCAGGAAAATAAATACAGTAGGGACTCCAAGTGAGGCAAATCAGAATGCTGCTCGAGGTCTTTGCTTCAAGTCCAAAGGGTCTTTTTTTATTTTCTGTATGGAAAGCAGAAAAGAAAGTGAAATAAATAAATAAAGCCTTCTAGTTTTAAGCACACACACACGCATTCACTCACATACATTCACTCTCTCATGCAGAGTTTCAGAAGGGACTGAACTTCAGTCTACACTTACTAATCCTGCAATCTTACTGTGAGTCTGTACCAAAGCTGTTTTACTTAGCTTCCCATATATTCTTCTTTGTTACGAAAAGAGCTCAAAAATTTTCTCATCACTGAGCATGCCTGTAACACCTTTAAAGATGAAATCGTCTCAGTGTACCATTTGTTATTTTTAGTACATTCAGTAAGTTTTGAGCAGGGAATTTCAAATTTCACCCTTTATATAAACATCCAAAACTTTTTACTATTTCAGACTCTTAGCTGGAATTTTTATTTAATTAGTATGTTTATTACAACAAATAATGACTGCAGACACATTTCATGTTTCTGCATAACAGTAACAAATTAAGTAATGACGGCAGGGATGACTTTGCTAGTGTGCAGCCAAAGATTAATAAAGAAATCAAAACTCATACAAAATAATATTTTAAAAGCCCAAGGCAGACACAAGTGGTATTTTACAAAAATAAGCCTAGGAATTTCCAGAAACAAAGAAAAATTTTGAGTTAAGACAAACATCTATGACATTTTTTAAAGGATTGATGAGAGTGAAAGATAACGAAATTGCATATACTTAAAAGTTTAAAACTTAAGTAGCTAAACAAAAGATCCTTCCAAAAAAAAAAAATAGATAGAATGGAGGCCTGAAACACTCAGCTTCTTAAACTCCTAGAACAAGGATTCTTCAGAATTTTGCTCCTATTGAAGAATGTTGTGAAAATGCCGAGGTACAGCCACTAAATGACTGAAGCGAAAGAAGGAAGAACTGCCAGTAATGAAATCCAAGAGCCCCAGCTGGCAGATTTAAAGCTACACAGATGCTGAAGAACGTTTACTGAGCTTCAAAATGCATACTGTGTGACACTGAAACAATACATGTATAGAGTCAAAAGGGGTTAACTTCATAAAATATACCTAATCTGTAATCTTTGAAGAAAGATAGCTCTTCATGTGAGGGAAACATGCTTTCCAGATACAGAGATTCAATAACCATTTTGACAAAACGTTTTAAAACTATTATCAAACAACAGTAATAATACGTAATTACCACATACTGCCTTGTCATAAAAATAACTGAGAACCAGATGGACCAACACATGATAGAATTCTCAACATTTAACCTCCAACCACAGTCAAATTTAGAATCAGCAAATGTCTAAAAGCTCCTCTTAGTTCATAAGTATGTGACAACCTCCATGTAATGAGCAGATTAGGTTACTATTTGTACCAGACAGATGTTAGTAATAGGCGATATACTAGTTACACAGAAGTATCTTAACTCTAACCATACCCAAATGCATTCATTTAGGTTACGTCCTTACACATCAAACAACAGTGAGTAGCAAGTCGGGCCTGATGCTGGCCAGTAATAGTCCCGAGTGCTGCCCTGCATTGCCTTTAGTGGCCTTGCCCAAGCCAGCAACCACGCTGCTTGGTTCTTCCATCCCTCTGCCTCCAGCCCTTCATCCTTTCCTCTCCAACCCATGCCTGCATCGCGTCCCTAGCTCCAGCCAGCTCACAGGGAAAGACCAGGGTCCCAACCCCACCAAGCCCCGCAGATGTCTCCTTTTCCCCAGAAAAGCGATGGACCAGCATGGAGCAGCCACAAATGACACAGGCCCACGGGTCCTCACTGAGCACGCGGCACAGCATCGTATGCTAAGAAACAGGATCCAACAGGGAGAGAGAGAGAATTCCTGTCTGGACAGATTCTGGTCCACCAGTAAGATCAACTCAGCTGGGGAGAAGGAGCAGTTTTAAGAAAGGAAAAAAGAGACCTTCACGTCCAACCACACTTCCAAAACTGCCACTCCTCAGTCACCTGACACTATAATGTTTGAAAATATCTAGTGCAGTTATCTACCACTTCTGGATGCTTATAGAACGAAGGTTCAATACAATCAGCACAATACAGTTCCCCATCAGCTGGAGACCTAATGAGAGGCAGATTCTCTCTTTTCGTGGAATACTGCTCTAGACAACATGTAGAAAACAGTGCCAACTATTATGGTAATAGGCTGACAGGGAATTTGAAAGTATTGCATGGCAGCAAGCTAACACTGAAAAGAAGGCAGCTTTCCCACTCTCCAGAGCTCCTCAAAAGTAGAAAGCAAGTTTTGATCAGTTAAAGAAATTTGAAGAACAAGAATTGCCTATGACATACACTCAGTTGAACAAAACTCTATGAAGTTAAAAAAATCCCCCAGTTTGAAAACATACAGAGTTATACTGAGAAGGCAAAGGAACCATTTCAGTACTTCTATCTGACCTTATGGACAGAAAAATGCAGCAACGGTGGGTATAAGCATAGGTAGACTCACTGCTCTTGGACAGCATTAACTGTTTTAAGGACAAAGAACTCTCTTGAGAAGTATTCCTTTTCTGCAAGTGACATCTCTCAGACAGTCAAAGGAAAACCAGCTCACAGCTGAAGCAACATCATACAAATGAGAGAATAACTTTTACTTCCTTAAATGATATGCCTCCATCTACCTGCTTACAGTTAATTGTTTTGCCTTTTTAATAAACACCTGACTAGAAGTCTTTGTGAGTATTACCAGTAAGTGGATGAAGTATTTGAAAGCACTATGGTAAGAATGCATACACATGTCTAAAAAATATTACTAAAACAAAAATAAGCGAAGTTGAGACAGTTCATGTCAAAGTATATGACATGTCTGAGAAGTCATAAATGTAATTTAATTCACAATCACGGACAGTTTAATTACTTCTTATACTCAGGTTGCTATATTTAAAAAGTTTAATTAAACCTGTGCTATTTTTATATTATTTTACTGATTTTGCAAGTCTTTGTTTATTGCTGGAGAGAACACTGAATCCCACCCTCCTCGGGGCTCGCATGTCTTTGAATGTTACACCTCTGTAGTTTCACTCCAACTGTGCTAGAAATTATTTTCAGCTGGCCCAGAGGCATTGTCGAATGCTCTGCGCTGCCATGGGCAAGACCAATATTTGATAGCTAACTTAGGATTCCTGCTGCCTGAGCTGGTAGAGAACAAGCATGTGGTAGAAGTGATGAGCTTGTTCTCCCGAGGGTAGGGTGCCAGCTGCACTATAAAAGAGAGATAGTGTGGAATTAATAGTGGCCTCACAGGCAGGCTGTATATCTTGCCTTTCAACGGAAAAAATCATGCCTTCATGGAAGCTAGAATGAAGAACGAAGGCTCAGAATGCAGAAAAGATGACTGCTACCTTGCAAAATGATTTTATTTCAGTTTTGTGAACATCAGTCTCACTATTACAGGAATCTTTTCAGATGCTTTAAAGAGTAGTTTGTATCTAAATAACCCTACAATCTAATGACAAGTCATTACAGAATGGCTACAGAAAAGTACAGAAGACAATAGAAGCAAATTCTGTATATGCAAACTTTTGATTGATGAATACAAGAAGGCAGAAGTGGGCTTATGAGAAAGATGCATAAGCAAATGCAGCAGAAGCTTTTCTGATGAGCTCATGAGGTTCCCTCATGAGTACAAAGCTGTAGAAAACAAAACTGCGAGAGAGATTCTCTCCAAGTAAGTGGAAAAGTATGGAAGTACTGGCAAAGTAGAAAGAATAAGCATGACATGAAACAGTGATAGAAAAAAAAAAAAAAAACAACACAACCACAACCCAGGCACAAATGACAAAGTTAAAAAATTGATTTCCTGAACTTTTGGACCTAACAAACAAACTTTCTCAAAGAAAATCAGTGTAGCACTCATACTTCATTTGGTTCCACTGACATTTTCCACTCCTATTACTGGACTGCTCACAACATTTGGAAAGTGCCCATGAAAAGCTTTGCAAGTAGTTTAAATTTGAGGCAAGAGGCCTTGAGAAGAATATAAAATAGGAAGGAGTATGAAAATGCAAGCAGAGTAAAAGAAGGAATTCACTGACTACATTTGGCTTTAAGAAAGGCAACATCTGATTTGCAAACCAACCCGCACCCCCCTCCAAAAAAAAAAAGAAAAAAAAAAAAGAACAAACAAAATTGCAAAAGTTAGGACAGAGGCAAGAAGGTCTGAATAAGAAATTTAACAGGAGGATCAAAGGAAAAAGATGGCTTTGAATGATATTAAAAAAAAAGAAGATGCAAAGGTTGGTTCTGGTCAGGATGTATGAAGCATGAGGAAAGTAAGAGTAAAAAATAACCCTGAGTCACTGAATCTGAGTGACAAGAAGGATAATGTTCTTGTCATTTGTGATAGAAAAGGAGAGAAGCGGATAGAATTCTGTTTTGAAATTATAAGATAATTGAAAGACATAACGTTATCCAGCCTGAGACACAGGATTAGATGGAAGGAGCAGTAACACTGGTGGAAAGACAGATTTACAAGTCATCTGTATAGTCATAACAGTGAAAGCAATGCAAGTGGCTAACTCACCTGGAAACAGAGCATAAAATAAATAAAAAAAGAAAGCCATAGGCAAAAGAACAAACAGAGGATTATCTCAAAGTGACCATGAAGGTATTAAAATGCAATTAAAATCACACAAAACTAGCAACATGACATGTCAGAGGCTAGAAGTGCACTAAAACCTGAACACAAGTAAAGCCATTGAGACTACCAGCATTTTTCCCATGACACAGTAAAGCCGTACTCGCAAATGCAGATAGAAAAAATTAGACATCCTCCAAGTACAACTCCATTGCGCACAAGGAGCTGAACCGCGACCAATAAGTAGATCAGTAGCCTTAAACATGGATGGTTGTGGTGATTCTCCTCTAGGCTCAAATGCTGCACTGAGCACCAGTATCAGCAGATGAACTGTAAGAATCAAAGATTATTTCTGCTCCTTCAGTTTTTGTCTTCTGTTTTACGATGAAATTTGCATAAAGCATAATTCTGCATGTTGGAGTTTGGAGGTGTCCCACTTGCTATTCAACAGAATCACTGACAATAGAGTCAATGGTATAACCAAACAATAGTACAGGTAAAATTGCTGGCGATGACACCTTAAGACTTGACATTTTCCCAAAGTTGCTTTCTTATCTCATCTGTCTTCTGGACCAAGTGATGGGAAAAGCTGGATTTTCTGCTACTCAAGAGTAGAGCTGGGCTCCTCAGTGTTTAAGACCTTTCCAGACTAATTCAGGGAATTCAAATCCTCACACAAAGCAATTGATTCATCATATACTGAAATATGAAAATTACACCAGCAGTTACTACACTAGATAGCATGCGGTTTATTAAAGTGCTCAGTACATAGGGATTCACATTAGATTGTTCAACTCTGTCACTGGGTTTTGTACCATTTTGTAACTTCTTATGGAGAAACTGGACTATCACAAGGCTGACAGCATTAAAAGGCTTAAGACATACCATGCACAGAAGAAGCTGACCAGTGGACCTCCACTCAGGTGGGTAAGAACAGTTTGTGGTTACCAACAGAGAACCATAGGGCTGTAAGGGACCACAGGAAGAAACCTAGTTCACTTGGGCCATTCCAGAAGGCAATCGGCCACCCATGCCAAGGAGTTCTTAAAGGCTTACAGTTATGAAGAGCCCACAGTCTCACCAAAGCATCTATGTCAATGTTTTTCCATCCTCCTAATGTCTATCCTTATCCTATTTTGCTGTCATTTAAATCCGTTATTTCTTGTTCTAGCCACCTGAAGTAAGGTGAATCACCTTGCAGCAGCTTTCTAATGCACTTGAAGATTTACCCTACCTCTTCCATTCTCCTCTTCTTTAAGCTATCAAATTTTCTCAACTTACTATAACTGCCATTGCTCTTCTACAGACTCTTTAGTTCACACATACCTTTTCTGAAGTGCCCATAACTGAATATATTAATCCAGATGAAACCTGGACAGTGCTGAAAGATAGTTTCATACATCTTCTATAACATAATTTTCATTATCAAATATTTGCACTTTTTACAACATTATCACATCAGTGTCTCATCTTTGGTTGCTATCACCTGCAATCCTAAAATCTTTTTCTAAGGAATTCCTGTCTAGATAATTATTCCTTATTCTGTTTTTCTTTAGAGGATTAGTCTTTAATAATGCTAAGCATAGCATTCTTTCTTTTCAGAACATATTTCCAATTTCTGTCATCATTCTGAGTTACAATGCTGTCCTCTGTTGTTGCTGTTTCCCACCAAGCTTGCTATTATTTACACATGTATGCATATTTACATATACATATATCACACAAACAGAGAAAAAAGAAATAAAGGAGAAGCCAGTCTGCCATCCACTAGTACTTGACTTTATAAAAAACAAACCCAAAATATCAGAACCACTTTTGTAGTTCCACAACTGATAGCAAGAAATAACCCTCCCAGACAACTATCAATGCACAGAACCAGGTAAAGAAGTTCACTGAAGAGGTTCTTACTACATGTAAATACTTTCTTCTCATGGTCTTTAGGTTGCATCACTCATTCCTTACTAAAAATTTAAGGAATATATAAATCATACAAAATCCACAATCATCCTAAGTCTTCCTCTTGCAGCCATGTGACTCCACAGTGAACAATTCGGGTAAGATGGATACCAGGAAGAGAGCAGATCAAGGAGGTTCGCACCTAGCTGCTAGCATCACTTGGTGCTGCACATGGTAGATGCAACACTCATGTAAAACTCTGGTAAGTGTCGTAACTGAATCCACCTTGTAACAATAAACTACTTACAGATTAGCTGTGGAATTACTGTAAAATGCTTCAATGTGTAGTGAACCAGCAGAGCCAAAGGACACAGAACAAAGAGAAGTCACTAAGGTTAATGTTCCAGTCAACGGTGTGATCCCAAAGAGGCATCACATGGAAAACTAGTTTAAGCAGTCTACAGAATACACTGCCTTGCCCCTAGATGTCTAAATATTCCAAATTCATTATTCAGAAGCATGAATAAAACGCTAGTTACTCCTTCTGCCTGCCCTTAGAAACTGTTAATTAAAGATCTGCAGGGAAAACTTGCAACTTATTGCAGTCTGCAATATTTTAACCCATGACTAACTTTATGGTATATTTGAAGAAGGTATAGAGGTTTGTCATCTCCAGAAAATGCTATTTATCAACCCAAATGACCTTTCTTTTCAAAACATAAGGATTCGCAAATGAAAATACTTTGGTAGTTACACCACAGATGCTAACACTAATGACCCACCTTCAGAGTGCAATGTACTTCTCGGTGACCCAGGTAAGACACAGTGTCTACAGGTGATGGAATTAATTCATTCTTTTTACTGTCAAAATGAGCTTTGTCTACGTAGAAGTTCTCCGAGTAAGAAAACTAAACCCCAAAATAGTCCATTACTTATCCATGAAGCTGATGTAGCAGGGCTGAGACACTGGAAGCTCAGTTAACTGCACTGGTAATTTGTCCCATTTATGGCTGGCTAAGCCAGTTCACACCTTAGCTTCCCTGCTAAAAGAGGTAACAACCGCATAAATGAATGGTAGATTACTGTTACCTGGATACACTGATGAAACTTTAAAGAGTTTGACACTTTCTGCTTTGAGCTGTCCTTGAGAACAACAGAAAGGATGAGACGATCAACAAATAGTTTCAAGCTAAAATCTCAAAACAGGACACGGTTCAAATAACCATAATGCCTCTTATAGAGGGTCTCTATAGCTTTGAGCAAACCTGAAAGTGAAAAGCTTTTAGGAGGGAACATAGAACATGAGCTTCTGTGTCAGGAATTAACAAATTCTTGAAACTCTTGATCAAGTTCCCTCTCAAATTTGCTTTAAAATCCTCTGGTTACAATAGAACTCAAATATTCTTCATCAAGGAATAAAAGAGTCAAATTAGGATCTTCTACAGAAGCTGACTTTATGCTTGCCTTTCAGTATTTTTATTAGTGACCTGAAAGCAAACACAGAGCTATAGATGAAAAATGTGTAGGACAAAGTAGAAAGACAAATACAGATGTTGGTAACAGTCAGGCAGAGCAGTACCTCTCAGTCCCTGCCACATGCTCTGCCACAGAGATGGTGCAAAGAGCAAACAGTGTGAAACATCTGTCCTTCAGAATCCCAACGCTGGCACAAACAACTTTCAGCTGGTTGTGCCGAGAAGTGAAATCAGACAGGAGTCACTGAGCTGATTACTTAGTAAACTGGATCTGTTGTAATAAATCTAACCTTAAGAGATCCACAAGCTATTTTAATGGTCAAATTTCTACAAATGAAGAATGTGCATGTGCACGTGTGGGACAATCACCTCTTTTGAGTGGGTGAGTGAGCCCTTCTGTGACCACAACAAATTATGAAAGTAGAATTTGAAAACTCTTCCTGGACTACAACTCAGACCCAGTACATTCAATTAGGAATATTCCATTTTTCCCCCCTTCATTTTCATGTATGCATCCCTGGTTTATTCCTTGACATGAAGGCTGCAGTGAGGTAGCAGTGGTTGGATGCTATCTTATTTCTGGGGTGTTTTTTTTTTTATTATTATTTATTTTATTTTTGTTGGTATGTTCAGTGAAGCCACTGATCATTACCAAATCCATTTTCTCTTGGTTCTAGAACATGTCTTTGGTCTTATCTGATATACTGAAAGTATTAAAAATTGCAAGTTCTCATCTGAGAGGTGTCTGATGCAGACTGATATATTTTATGAAGATCATTTTTGGTATAAATAATGAGTGAGATGCTGGGTAGCCCAAGTTCACCCTGGTATGCCAAAGAGTGAAAGACCTGCTAAGCCACACTAAGAACAGAAAGACCTGGTAAGTGTTTTCAGTTCTCCTCCCCCTCTACAATATTTTTACTGAACAAACTGAACTTTCGACAAACGCTTCTCAGTCTTTCAGTACTAACTTGAAGTAAGGTCAGACATTTTCACACAAAGCACTTAGCACAAACTTTTCAAGAAGTGCTTAGGAAGGGCTATTTTCAACATTCAAATTATCGTATTTGTGTAGCTGTAGCATCCACAGCTTCAAGAAAATGTGACAGGACTTCCATTAATGTAACAAGATGTGATTGTTGCTCTTAAATTTTGCTTAGATTTTAACTTTTCCAGTTTTAAAGACCATTATTAAAATGTATTTATTCTTCAGTTATTTTTAATCATAATATTCAATTGAAGTTTGGGTCAAAATAAATAACCTGGCCCAAGGGCCTAATTTGCAGTGAGGTCCTATTTAACAGTTTGCTTATAACCTCATGAAGAAATAATTAGAACATTTAAAGTGACAAATTAAAGCCAATGCAATTAGCAACAACCCTCATGATTACTTAATATTTTCTAAGTGCTTTTGAAAAAGCTATGACAGGATTTTATGCTACAAGATAAAATTCTGTTCATGTGGAGAAGTGAATTACATATGTTTACCATATTAAACAGGGCAAGAAAAAATCAGATGGAGTGAAAGGATAATAGGGAGTATTACCAAAGTAAAACATCCACCCTGTCACCAGTTCTGTCATGGGGGTCTGTGAATCCTGAACTTACGTCATCAATACCCTGTCAAAACAGACCTTGATTTCTGTCTTTAGAAGTAGTGTAAGATCATTTGAACAATTTAGATTATAGCATCTGATCAGAGAAACACATTTTAATGCTTTCATGCTGAATTCTGTAAACTTTTTCCTGTAGAACAAAGTAAAACTGCAAGAGACCCAAGAAAAGTCTGTCCTTTGCCCCAAAGACAAGCATGTACCAAAATTCTGTGATATTTTTTCTTCTCTCTCCCACAGTATCATTCTTGGCTCCTCACTGTTGTCAGAATACCATACAACACAGTCTGGAAACAGTTCAGGGACCAACAACTGCATACTGCCTGATCACAAACACGTACACCTGCATTTATATATATGACTACATTGAAAGAACTCAAATCATCAATAAACCTAAAATTTTCCAGTCATCCCCTGGTTTTCTTCCAATTTAAAATAATTTCAGAATGGGAAATTAAATTCTCTGTCAGTGTCGCTTGGAGGAAAAAAACAACTGTTGTACTTGAAATCTGTGAAAAGATTTCCCATCACCCTCCAGGTCTGGAAATAAGAATAAACTCATTAAATCCAAATAGACAACTGCTCAACTGAGAAACAACTCCCTTCAGAAAAAGATGTATCTGTTTGACTGGTTAGAGACAGGAAATATTTTCTTTTTTTCACCCTGTAACAAGTATACTTGAGTAAAGCACAAAAAGCAAACCATTAGCACTTTATGCAGGATCATCTATGGGTGGGCTGTGAAACAAAGTACAAAAGTCCCCAAAATCTACAATCTTCCATCATAAATAATTTCATCAAAAATAATCTGGGACACAAAAAGTCCCCAAAATCTATAATCTTCTATCATAAATGCCTGACATATTGAAAGTGCAATTTTATATAAAAGTCCTTCCTAAAAATTTTACAATATCAAATGTAACATCCAGTTTCACACATGGACTACAGGTTTTCTGACATATTTTGATTTAGCCAGCAGTGTCCTTTGCACTCAGGTGTAGATAACATGAAAGGGAAGCGTACACACAGGGACTTTTCCCAACACAGAGAAGAGTATACTCCTTTCCCTCTTCATTGCACAGATGGCCTTTGCATCCTCCCTGCTCTTCTCCTGCAATTTCTTCCTCTCTCTGTTGGCACAAAAAGGCCACTGTAGGTTTATATGTGACCATTCAGTCTCCATTTTCATCTACTACTGAAACTCATTCTCTTAACATCTAGGATAGGTTTTCCTCATATGGGGTAGGAATACTGCAAAAGAAAACCATCTGCAGGAAAAAAAAAAAAATCTGCTGCACAGCTCAGACAGCATTAAAACAGTAAATGCTAGTTGTTCCGATGGTTTTCTCTTTTGGGCCATGAATTTTATACAGTGATTTCCTTCTGTCCATCAGGCTAAGAACATAAAATAACCAGTGAAGACTATTGACTGGTGGAACCAACACTCCAAACGAATGAGACGCAGCCCACATTTGCATGTAGCACAGGGGAGATGGCAAACCGCTGCTTGCTGAAACACTTGCTGCTGTTGAACAGCAAGTTCTTCTCTTCTGCCTATACATCATCTTTTTCAAGTGTCTGAGCGTTAGCAATATAGAATGTCTTGATCTGCCAGTTAGTTAGTACATCTCACCAGGCAGTACTGACTCCTCCTTAAGTCATTTGCAATTGAAATTTTGCTCATGAAAAGCCTTTGCTTACAGCCACCATGATTGCTGTTTTCTTAAAAATACTAGCAAAGCCAAGGTGATATATATATATAAGCAAAACAAAAGCTTGCTTTGTTGCTTAGTAACCTATCAGGTGATGTTTTCAGCTCCCTCTCAAGTTATTTTAGATTGGTTGAAGGAGAACCAGTTCCGGCTCCAGAGAAAAAAATCTGGCTAACAAGTCAGCAACAAGTGCTCTATTCCTCTATACCAAGTAAAATAAATTTTCATTATTTTCCATTGAAATTTCATTATTTTCCATTGAAGAAAAAAACGACGAGTGCAACATCCACCACAATATCTACCACTACATCTTTGTAGATTCCCACCAACTGGAAAAATGATTGTAGTAGTCACAACGGGACAGGAGAAATATCCAAAAGCAGCTGAAGAGTTTCAGGAACATCTATGGGCAGACCTTTAGCACCTCTGCTTCCATCTTCACTACTTCATGTAATGCTTTAAAATCAGCCAGAATGACACAATCTCAGGTATGGAAATACTTTCATACCGAAGTTTGTTTTTGTTGTGGTTTTTTTTTGTTTTGGTTTGGTTTTTTTTTTACAAGAAAAAGTCATTCTTGTAGCACTGCTCCTGCTAGTGGATTTGAGTCAAATGTTTAGCCTGGACAGAAACCCTGTGTCCATGGACACATGTGCCACTGCCAGAGGGACACTCAGTGTGGTTTGCTCCCAGGGAGGCTGGAAGCAGAGCAGCAAACTCCCCCGCTGCTGTACATCGACACTGCACCACGCCAGCCGAATAGCTTGGTGCATCTGGCAGTACTTGAGATACGTCAGCATTGCACCCTGCTGTCAGATGAAGATACCCTACATAGAACCCAAGACTTAGGGGAAACACATAGACGGATGTCTATCACAGGCAGCTAATGATCCCATGGGCTTCTCAGCCGCACTTCCAGTGCAAGAGTACTGAAATTTTAACATTCCCAAAAATGTCTCCTTTTTGAGTGTTTTTATTTGAAACTCCCGGTTTTATTTTTTGAGTACTTTCTTTTCCAATTGGCAATATTTTACTAAAGATAAAGAAACACAAAAATGCACTTGCATTAATGTTTCTGTGGTACAGATCTGGTTTCTTGTTCTCCGTGGCTTTTACAGGCTTCTGGTGAAATCCACATTTCTTTTACACCAATTTTTAAATTCCTTCCCATTGCCCAGCTCCTCCCAGATGTGCTGAGTGGCTCAGGGAGTCCTGATCTTGGGTGTACATATTTAGTACACTGGGGAAATACGGAGACAGTAATTAAACCTTCTCTTTGGCAGACTTTTCCTGTTCAAAACTTACAGCAACCCAAACATTTTATTTAGAAACTTTCATAATCCTGAGACTACCACCCTGATGTACTACTCTATAAAAAAAACTTGCATAGGAGAATATTGCAAAATTAGAGTTAAACTGCAAAATAATATATTCTTCAGCATTTAATTTTCTCAGATTCTCATAATGTTCCTATATACAAGCTTCAATCTCCATTCATCTTACGGGCAATTCAGAATAAATGAAAAATCAAACATTTAACATAAGAAAAACTAAAGTTTATATCAGACCTGGGGAAGACCATTATTATTTACATCAATGAAAAGTGTCCTTTCTAAAAATGCGTAAGTTATGAAGTAATTACTAACTAACTACAGAGTACATCACTTAATTAGATGTTTACTGGCCACTCTGAACTATTCCTGTGTTAGTTTTTTAAATGAATTTCAGTCAATGCTTGTATTTAGTTACTTAGTCTTTCCCCTCCAAAGTAATCAAATAAAGAAAGTCCATAAAAGACTACGGAGAGATCTGCTGTTTTCTAAATAACGCATTCAAAAAAAAATTTCAGATTCAAAGATGAATTATAAAGCACAAGACGGAGCTTGTGGAGACCTCTACACATGAAAGGCATCTGTCGTGCTGGAGAAAGAAAAAAACAAATCTAGCAGCACAGTACCATGAAATACTGAAATGATAATTGCTTTCAGTTTGAAACACAGGAGGTGGTATCAGGGAAAAAAGACTCACGTAAAACATTTCAATGCCCAGTCAAAAGTAAATAGGGTTTTTCTTTTCAGTAAACAGATAAAGGTTTCATCTTTCCCTTGAAAATACCTGAATCCTTTCTGTGTTTATTTGTTTCTAATTCCACTGGTAACGTTTGTATCAACTTTTCCTTGTGTGATGGCACACTGAAGAAAAACTTTAAAAAAAATGTAAAATGTAAAAAACAAAAAGGAAAAAAAAAATCAATGAAAGAACATAATGTTAAGAAACCGTAATGTTTAAGAGAGAATCAAAGCAGAGGAGAGCAGCTAAAAAGACTGAAAAAAGATAAAGGGCAAAGGATTTAAAAATTAAACAGAAGGAAAAAGATTAAAGAAAGAATGGCAAAAGGCAATGCAAAAGGACTTAAGAAGCCAGTATAAAGAAAAGACATTCAGTTATAGAAAGGAATAGCAACTACTATAGGAAAAATACTTGAATATAATGAATCAAAAAATGGAATGAAAAAGTTAGAAATTAATTAAAAAGCAGACAGAAAGTTAGAAAACTTCCTTTCTCTCCATAAAATACAGGAAATAAATACAGAAGGTCCACTGAAATTTTAAAAAGCCTGTTTCTGTTATGTACAACATCATTCAACAATTTTCTGGTTTAGTCATTTTAATGATATGAAAATAAAATACAAAGCAATACAATGCCAATTATTTCCTATGCAGCTATTTATATGCAGTATGTGCAAATCAGAATAAAACGGTGTCCCTATCTAAAATATAAAAACCTTTCACTCTTATTAATAATAGCATTAAAATTCAAGGAATTTGTCTATATAGGGTTTCATCTTCATTATAAAGATCATTATTATTACAAGTTTCTAAAGGGTTAATAAAGCTTATTTTACAGTCAGAAGTACTGTATGGCAAGCAGTACTTTGAAAGACAAAACTATAGCAACTAACAGATCAACTGAACTTTGTATAACTTATAATTGATTTACTACCAATGTTATCATCAATTTAAAATCTTCCAATCTTGCTATAGTGGAAATACTTTTTACCTCAGCAAAGACAGACAGGACAGAGAAAGTTGAAAGAAATGTAAGTCAGAAGACAGGAAGCACAAAATACAGTTCAAGGATGGCATTCTCTTTAGAATATTATACATTATATACATTGTGATTTTTTAATTTATATTACATAACTTAGGGGACTGTTACCTTTTCATTTCACTATTTACTCCACATATCCTGATTTTCTCTCCAAGCCAGTTAACATGCCAAAGCCAGTAAGTTTTGTCACATACGCCACCTGCATTTAAAGGTACTAATTTTTTTCCAGCTTCTTTTTTTAAAAAAAAAATTCATTGACTATTTCCATGCTCCCTGGTTTTATTAGAAAAAGTCAACAGATTATCAAATTTTACCTCTCTCTACTATTCATTTTTTTATATACCACTTAGCATGCTACCTCTTTTTTTCTCCATGCTCAATACTAATCTTTTTAATCTTTTTCCACATGAAATAATTTTCATGCCTTCAATCATTTTCAGTGGCCTTTTCTGGACCTCTTCTGTTCCTGCAATATTTTCCCGAGATGAAGTAACCAGACTGCACAGACTAGTCAAACTGAAGGCATAACATCACTTTATTTAAAAGCATTCTAATGCTTGTGGGAATATTCTCCAGCCCACTCACACTGCCACTTTTTCTTTTTTTTTTCTTTTTGGACATGACAATATATATTGAACAAACATTTTATGTGAGCAGAACAAAATAACACCTATGTGTCATTACTTGGTGGAAAAATTTCGAATGTGTAATGAGAAGAAGTAGTCCAAATTCCCTCTCAGCATGCATTGCTATTTTGCACCACCCATTGTTAATTGCCCACTGTGCTGAAAACTGATCATTAATGCAACTTTTTGTTTATGCATTCCATAGCACTCTGTAAACCAGGCAGGTAACATAACCTCTTCCCCTAATTAGAAAATTTCTTTTTCAAATCTGAAGGATGTAAGATCAGGCAGTTGTCCTTGTTTTACTCAAATGTCATGTAGTCTGTAAGACTGGAGGAGCACAGTAATCAGTTACAGAAAACACACTTCATTTCCTCAATCACATTTTTTCAAGCTTTTTAATTTGTAAGATTTAACCACACTTGAAACAAATTTACTACTAAAATAAGGCTTGAATTTGTTTATTCAATGAAGTAAATTCCACTGTTTTGCTCAAATCTTTATTTCATTACTTAAATACTTTATTTTGAAGTTGTACACATTGCCTTGGTCAGTTTTGTCCAGTTATGAAAAGGAGGATGAAGAAAGTAACCCACATTACCAATTAAAAAAAAAAAAACAAAACAACAAAAAACCAAAACAAACAACCAAACACCACAACAAAAATCTCCAAGCGGAAAACCACACCTACTAACATCTATGCCACCAGAGATTCCTCTAAAAGTTTTTTGTTCCAGAACTTGCATCCCCATCTACCTTCTCCTTAGACAGGAGACGTGCAGAGCAGGACACTCTAGACAGGCGACAGCACATCTTTTCATTTGATTGGTAGCTTTTCCATAACTGGTAACTTCGAGCTTAGAATTTTAGCCCTGATAGAAGAAAGTGTTGTAAAGTATGAAATTTCATCACATGAACCCATCAGAAAGCAGAAATGTCCCATGCAGCGCAACCAACAGTCCATGTAGATCGCTGTTTGTATGCATACAGCTGGTCATACAGTAACTGTGTTGCAACATGCTGGAATATTTTTTTTGCAAGCCTAATGAACAGGTGGGTTTCCTTTCAGGTGACTGGGGAGATTAATTAAACTATGGCACATGAATAACTTCATCAGCTATACAGAAACTAATTCTTCATTCTTCACATAGCTAAGCCTACACATTCCTTCACTTGATCTCCAAAATAAAACAAAGCCCTGGAAGAGATATGCTTACAGTAAATGATGCGCGATGTGTATTCCTGATAGGATTCTTTCTGAAGAAGTGACTCTAATTTTAAAACCAGTGTAACTTTATAGAATATGCTTAGGTTGGATTACCCTGGATCAGGGAGCTAGCACACAAGGTCAGCGCAATAAGCAAAAGTTTTTCTAGGAACTTATTTCAGCATGCTTTTGTCAAGTAATACAGCAAATAAACTAAATAAACCATGGAAACATTCTGACACATACTGAAACATTCGCTGGATGACACGTACTACAATTGCACACACTTAAAACCAATACAGGATTGGAAATCTGTTTTTCATATACATTTAGCCAGCATAATGGTATGAGCATCTTGTACCTTACCAAACACCTTTCCAATTATGGCTATATGTCATTCTTTTTTGAATTTTCTGAAGTTTTCTCAATGTATATATTTTCTATATATATGAATCCAAAATTATCTTTTACTGGTGTGCAAAATGTTGCAATAACAAAAATGCCACCAGACTTCCACTTTAGGAAACAAATGGGTCACAGAGAAGTTTGTTACTCACATTTTTGCAGTTCTTCTCCTAACAACGTACAATTTAAATAGACAGCATTCACTGAAGGAGATGAAAGAAAACCTTAAATTAAAACTTTCGACATTAATTAAAATTCACGGAAGGTCTAGTAAAAAGATGCAAAACACACTGAAATGCTTGAAAATGCTCCAGAGCAGTGTAAAATATCACAAGAGGGCAAAATTTAGAGAAGGTGCCTAAGATGAGTATGAATAGAAGAAACGTGATCCAGAGCATTATTCCTAAAGAACTCAAACTGCAGCTGAGAGAAAGGAATGCAGCAAAAGATCTGTGATAGCTTTCTAAAAAGAAAACTCAGAGTAGCTATACCCTAAGAAACAACAAGTTCAGAGGTAAAGGGAGAAGATAAATGAGAGTAATTGCAGCAGCAGGTACAGTCCAGGACAGTTTCTGCAAATGTAGGCTGTGCATGAAACAGGCTGGGGATGAATAAGATGTTGAGGGATAATGCGCAAAAGTGGAAACATGAGACTAAAAGCAAATAAATAGGTGGAGTGGGACAGCTGCAGGTTTCAGTTGCTGCACAAAATCTGTGTCAGTGGCAATGTGACTGTCTTTACCAAGCCCAGGCAGACAGCAATACATTTTTTTCCACATTACAGATTTCTAAGGTTTTCTACAGAAAACAAATGAAATTTATTTTCTAAATGGAAAGCTTGCATCTTACAGAAGCTAATGCAAATTGCCAGAAGGAAGCCGGACAATTGAGAAACTCCAGCCCAGGGAAAGAGAGCAGAGTCATGCTCGAGTTTCCAGTTGGGAGCCAGATAAAAACAGAAGGATGAAAGAGAAGACAACTTAGAACAGCATTTCTCACGTACAGCAAACAAGAAATGAGGAGAAGGCAAGAAGAACAAGCACACAGTCAGGAACTGAAGACCACAATGTAGAAATGGCTATGGAAAACAAAGGGCAGTTAACAAAACTGTTGGAAGAGATGACATAATACAGATTATTATTATTATTATTTATCTATTTGTTTGCCCCAGGAGAAAAGCACAGTATTAGACAGGCTGGTAAAAGGAACAGGTATTTGCATTAAAAAAAAAAAGCAATTAGTGCTTGCACAAGGGCTCCCTTATTGTCCTAACTTCTTATCCCAAATTCCAGTAATATTTGCATTACATGACCTCAAACAGCTATACAAGGCAAAATCCTGCTCATAACATTCCTGCAAGAAGCCCTACTCAGATGCTGGTTTCATGAAACCTCCTACCTGACTGAGCAGAATTTGATTCCAATCTTCTCCCCAAAACAAACTGATGAGTTTGAGGTCAGAAGATGGAACATTGATAAACTCCTTCCTTTCTTAAATCGTTCTTATGTTACTGGTTTTGATTACTTGACACTGAGAGATACTCACATGAGCATATTTTTGAAGAAGAAAGTATTAATTAAAACATCTGCATTAGCAAAGATTAAGGGTTTCCTTCGTCATGAAATCCAAACCACTTCCCTATTTAGAGATGACCAACTGTTTCACTTTCAGTCTGCAAATACAACTAGTTTTGACTGTGTAAAGTACCCGTCATTTAGAAGAACGCTATCAAGTCATTCTTAGTCTACTGATTTCAGCACACTTCTTGATGTCACAAAATCGGGTATTTTTGCTTCTGCAGAGTTGAGGACAGACTACTGGGATTCAAACAGTGAATTCCACGTGGTGAGAGTGCCCTACAGTGCTCGTCATATCTCAAGTGGCTGGAATCAGGGCTACTACTCCAGGCAGTTGTTTTTCTAGGAGCTGGACCTTTTACACCCACCCTTCACGAGGCAGACAGAGGCTACACCCCACCGTGTAGCAGTTCAAACGTCTACCTCAAAACTGCAGTGGTCACCTGCTTACAGATCCAACAGCCTGCAGATCACAGTCGTGTTTAGATGATCAAGTCCCTTCTGCCTTTCTGTTTCAACTTCATTACAAGTTTCTTCTTCATTCTTCAAACTGATTAAGAGCTGTGCTTGACCTTAACCCAAACCACCTTTATCAAGAAAATATGCACAATCTCACACAATCCCAAAATTTTTACTGCCATATTCTTGGAAAGAATCAAAAGTTTCCAGCATAGGAATTTTACCGCAAACTTGCCTCACTGATTTTCAGTAAGATCTATTATTACATAATAAAACATATATATTAATAATATAAGAAAATAACTAAATCAACAAATGTCATACTTCCATCCAAAGAGAGGGGACAGAAATGTCATGCCAAGTATTTCAATTTTATTCCATAATCTAATTTACAGTTACTTAACTAACTGATTTATAGTCTTAACTGGTTTTATTTCTTAATTCTCTTCCTTCTTCTCTACATTTTATACCACTTCTTAATAAAAGATGACATGAAACCGTTCCAGCAAGAATTGGCCATGATGGCTATCATGACTCGCAAGCAACAGCAGTAAATACAAGATATGCCTTAATTTTTTAAATCTAAAAGGAGTAGTTGAAGGTTTCTTAACCATTAAAAAGCTGATTAAAGTGGTTAAGTGACCTTGAAGAGCCACGCACTTTTAGGTGAAGCACACTGTCAGAAAGGCACTGGGCCTGAGGAGGTCCACCCCACCACCGCTCCCTACCAGGTCATGGCATGGGTTCAGCTCAAGGCATTGCACTTGGCAGGGATGGAGGTGAGAGAGGTTTCAGCAATGCTAACTAAGCTGCTAGCACAAATGATGGGGGATAAAACTCTTTATGCTCCAGAGCAAGGCTTCTTAGCTTCAAACTTTTTGTGTCTGTACATGACTGAAAACAAGAAGACTGGAGTTTTGTAGCTGTGCAACAACCCACCGACAGAACAAATCAAGACAACGACCTAGCAATAGAAAAAAAGATTTTCCCTCTGAGAAATACCATGGAATATTTCACCAAAAATCCTGTTAGGGTACATAGCGTAAAAATATTCACATCACCTCCTGTTAGATAAGCAGGAGCTTTAGACAGACACACAGTGACAGTCAACACATTTATGGAGACTGGCAGAGCTGCAAATGTGATATAGGAGCTGGCAAGTTTTCCAGGCTTGGCACACCAGATGAGAGGGTTTACCTTTTTGACCAGGGCTCTCCTACAACAAAACAACACCGAGTATTCTTGTACAATTTGGCTAGTGCAATAAGCTGACAAACAACTACAGGATCCCAATGTGTAAAGGGATTTCCCTTTGCCACTATTTTCACCATTCCCATGTGTTTGAACAATGCCAACCCTCATTTTTTTGTTCTTTTACATTTCATATTAATCTCTACATTATTAAGCATCAATAAGAAAGAATGAGAAGCAATTCAATTTGACATAAAATCTTTTAACAGACATTAAGGTATGCCACATTCGTATACAGCTTATTTCTGAATAACTTTTCATACAGGTGAAATTTAAAAACAGAGAGCTGAGAGTATACAACCAAATGGTCTGGGCATTACTCTGATGCTTTTTTTCCTTGAAAATACAAATGATCCCTGCAGGCAACCTACAACTGCTAGATCTGTGGAATGTGCTCTTTGAACTGTACAAAAGCCTTCAGCCTTTCGTGCATTGCTGCAAACAAAAACTGCCAAGTGTAATTATTTCTCAAATTTAATGCTATGGAAGTGTTGCATCATTTTTTTCACAGCTCTGAGAACAGCTGTAGAAAAATAAAATTTACAGGAGTATTTCCCCACAGAAGTTACTGCATTTATCACCTTTTGTAAACAACTGATACAAATGAACACCAGTCAAATTTCAAAGAGTGCCACTGTTTCTTTGGTGCTCTTACAATTATGTTTCTATGGAAAGAATCAAAGCCCTAAGTGGAACGAGTCCTCCCATGAACAGTTTTTCATCCTTTAGCCTTTTTAAGAAAAAAAAAAAAAAAAGACCCACAGCTTATAACAGAAGCACTAAACAGTGCTGAGAGAACAACAGAAGCTTGAAAATTCATCGTTCACTTCCCACTTTTTTTCTAAACCTACACTGCTGCATCAGTGTAAACCTACAACCATCCATATGCTATAAGGTAACTCAGTAGATACAAGATCATCCAGACTGCTGTGCTTATATTTTGTAATGTATGTTCTAATAAGAACTGCCTTGTTTTTGAACACAGACATATTTGACTTGCTGAAAGCATTTGAACTTTACTCACTGAACACAGACATACTCAGTAATATGTCTTTTATTACAGACTTCAGCTATATCTGAGATTTTTAAGCTAAAGACGACATTGAGGTGAAAGC
Source organism: Falco naumanni (assembly GCF_017639655.2). NCBI lineage: Eukaryota > Metazoa > Chordata > Aves > Falconiformes > Falconidae > Falco > Falco naumanni. Next base: position 79,269,137 of record NC_054058.1, on the reverse strand, counting down.
AACTGCCCTTAAATAGAAGTTTCCATATCTGAAATAAAATTATGCAACCATGAACATGCCCAAATTCAAAACAGTCATTTTTGTTTAGATTGCAGATGTGTCTTGCTTTAGAGAGCAAGTTATCTAGTTCCAGTGTAAACTTCATTACAATTCAGACATGAGGTGGAGCACTGTCTACACACCAACTAACTCCCACAGCAGACCTAAACTCCTGGGTCTTCTCCAGGATCCCTTGCCCACACCCACACATTAATTCAGCCACAACATCCTGCTTCAAAGCAGAAGGGACCTGCAAACAGCCCCTATCCAAGAGGAGCTTTGCCGTCTGGACTCTTCTCCTCAGCCTGAGCAGATTTAGAAAGATTTAGAAAGCCTCTGAAGATCCAAGCTGTGAAATAGTCCAGATGCATGTAATCTCCAAATGCAGTCTCTAACTGATACCAAATGAAGGTGAGGCACTGCATGGCAAAAAAACCCACCAAAACAAAAACAAAAAAAAAACCCCACAACAAATAAAATGAAATACAGGATTCAGAAGAAGATCAAAGGAAAAGGAGCATGACTCTTTCGCTTGATCATGTGGACAGGACGGACCAGATGAAGGCATTCTATGTGCTTACAGCTCCTTCAGGTTCAGTGAGGGCCAAGAACTAGAATAAAACCCTCTGTCTAGCATCTCCAGTTGGTTGCTACATCTGCTTGGAATCCTCAGTCAGCAGAAGCAATGAAATTTTCTTCAAGTACATAAGGAAGCTAATCACCTTGAGCATACATCTTTAGCCACACAGGCAAAAAGACGTTCTGAATCATGCCCTCTGGCACAAAGACCAACAGAATCTGGACCAGAGTAGGGAAGGCACCAGGTGCCTTCTGCTAAAGAGCTAGGTGAAACAAAGGAAACTAAAAGGCAGTGCCCCAGAGAGATGTTCCCACAAGGCAGCTGGGGAACAAAGCCATTTAATTCATGCATAAAGAAAAAAAAAAATAGTGTATGCCGCAATGGCACCAAGGAAGATCAAATTCTTATGGTATTCAAACGTGTTTTGTGCCACTGCTCAAAGTGAAGCAGCACGCAGCATCATGTTGCACTGCTGCTTTGTTTTTTTCAGTAGCACCATAGTGTCATGTTCTAAGCAAACACTGCATTCAGAATGATGTCAGAACTGTCTTGCACACAGGGCAAGATGCAATCAAGGCACGGGGCGCTGACAGGCAGCCACCCCTCTCTCTGAGCTCCTGCAGGTGACAGGAGCCATTCCCTTTCCAGCTGCCCCAAGATACAGCTCCTCAGCAGCAACTTGCGGCCCTGCAAGATGAACACTCTGTAAGCCCCTGATTCACCAGTACGGTTGGTCAGCGGTGCACTGTGTCACATGCTATCACCAACTTTCTACAGATGCTATAAAACCATAACTTTCATTCCAGAATTAGAAGAGAGACAAAGAGTACCACTTCAGTACAGGCAACACCCTACTGAACACCTTGCCATCCCCTGGATGCTATTTGCTTCTTTGCGTCAAACATGGACATGTCTGCTATTCTAAAAACAGAATATATCATTTTTTTTTTTTTCTTTAAACTGCCTGTGGTGAGCCTTGGTCAAGTTTCAGTGTTAACATGGCTTATACAAACACCAAGGAGCAGGCCACAGAACTGTGGTCAGTGATGAACACAAGGACATTAAGGATGTGGTCTCCAAGTTCACACTAAATCAAGCCAACGCAAGCAAAAGTTGTAATGGAGAAATCGCAATGAATTTTGAATTAAAAGAGTGCAGTGGCACTGTTCCTCCTTTTTGATCCTTTCAGCAGGACAGCAAAAAGCAAAACAATAAGTATCTTCATGGGTTTTTAAAAGCATTTCATGTAAAAAGCAACAAAACATAAAGACACTCATAATGAGTGAGAAGACTGCACCCTGGGAGGCACAAGAGCCAGGCAGTTGCTGTTGCAAAAGGGGCACAGCTGTTAGTTTTAAAATGTTACAAAATAAGCTGATAAACAGAAAAGTCTGGCATCAAAGCTGATGCTTACAAACACTACAAGATAAACAAAAGCATACTTTACTGTTTGATCAGGTTTTAACATCTGAAAAAAAAAATAAGAAAACATTGATTTGGCTTTGCTATTAAGCTTTTTTCAAGTAAATGATGTGGAACATCTCTTAGCCTTACTACTCTTATACCAATAAGGTGAGCAAATGCAAGGATTTAGAAGAGCAAAATAAGTAGAAAGATTTGTGGAAAATAATATTAAAATAGGCATGATAAGTTCAATCGTTGTGAAGACAAGCACTTTACAAGCGATTTGCGTAAGAGTAGTGATGCCTCATTTTCAACATGTAACAAGCTTGTTTCTAGATTTCTTAAAGGTATCACTGCTGAGCCCAGACCAGATACCCAGATGCCACAAAGGTAGAAAGTATTTACACCTAAAGATGCTTCCTTACATTGTTTATGTGGGAACTGTAAGAAAGGCATGTGGAAAGCAAACATGGGGTAATCTGTTCATGATTAATTTGGTTTTATTAGAAATTTACCTACTACTTGTCATTCCTCTCGACACAAAAATTTCAAACTTTTGGACCCACATGGAAGCATTACTGTAATGCTGTCCATCTTCTGCACTTCCTAAAACACGACTGACGAAAAGAAATACGACAAAAAATGTCTGCTCTTGGGTTGAAGATTTTCATGCCAAACTTTAGCCTAAGGCACATTTTCATAACCCGAATGTTGATCCTTGAGGAGGGAAAAAGGGTTTATGCTGGTTTCTTGATTAGAGTATTTGTGGTGCAAGTGTCTGTAATCTCTGAGTAAGAGTATTTTCTTTCTTCCAATTCCAGGATACCTGTAAGTAAAGTGGGTAACCCATAGCTTTGGTGCTGTGCTGGGTAAAGGCTGATGGACATGGTTCTGACTGACGTAAACTAACATTTCAATACTGTAGAAGACAGTAACAAGAAAGAGAGCACCCCCAACTTTTACTATGCTCTATGAGAAAAGAATTCACTAACGGACTCTGCATTCCAGATAATCAAGTCTTGTAGCATCTTTCTGAATTTTTCTTAAAGGAAGAAGTCAACAAAGCCCACTAGAAGCTGGGCAAAAGAGCAACCTATCTTGTTGAGAGGGCAGTTAACTGTAAAATCAAAGATTAAATGAACTCCCATGACTAACAGTTTCTGGAAGAGGCCCTCCACCTAGCGTAAGAAAATGGAAACCAGTCACAAATTTAGAAAATGTCTTTAGAAATGAGATCTCCCATAATAAACCATAGTTAGTTCAAAAGGGAGTCTTCCCTCCCCTGCCCGTTTTTTATCTTATCCTAGAAGTCCCTTCCAGTGCAAGTGTATTTCTCTTCCACAGGCTGTCGAGGTTGTCAAGAAGAGGGCCATGTGTTTTGCAGAATGGCCGAAGTTGAGAAGATTCATGGATTAAAGAGAATTTAAGCTCAGAAAGTATCATTAGATCAAGTCTGACTTCCTGTAATACCACAGAATATAAAACTTCAGGCAGTTACCTTATTACTGAGACCAAACACTTATAGCTAAAACAGAATTTATTCTTTAATCAGCTAAGACAATTGTTTCATGTCATGCTTTTGCTGTACTAGATTAAAGAGCTCTTTAGAGCACCAGATATTTTCTCTCTGTGAAGGTATGCTGTAATTAAGTCACTTCTCAAACATCTTTTTGAAAAGGTAAACAGACTTATCTCCTTAAATATTTCACTGCAAGGCAATTTTCAAGTTCTTAAATCACTTTCATAATTGTTTCTGGCACCATCTCTAATTTTCCAAAAGGGTTTTTTTTGTTTTAGATGTGGCCACAAGAACCATAAACTGAAATTCAGTCTTTTTCAGTATCACCAATTATTTTTTTCAGTATTACCAATGTAATATAAAAAGATAAATTCACATCTTTGCTGACATTTGGTTCCCTGCACATCCCAGCACAGTTCTGTCTCTGTTGCATAGCATACCGTGTTTTCTCTCCTCAGAAGAAAAGATCACATAAGTGAGATTTTTTTGTGATCAAGCAGTGTGCAAGCGTCAGCAGAATCTGGCAGTAACAAGGAAACTTAACTACCTGGCCATCTTTTTGGAAAGGAGACAGCAAGACACAGGCTATCCAGAAATGTGCTGGGAACCATTTTTCAGTACAGAAACTGAGGAAAACACTCAAAGCAAAAAAAAAAAAACCCAACAAAAAAACCCCAACATTTTAGATTCCACTTAAATCTTCAACCTTCAGCTTACTGGAAACATGAAAATTGAGGGTGGCTTGGTTGAAAGAAACCAGAATGTCGCAGCACTCTCCAAACTATCAAGCTGCAACAAGGTCTTTTACCATCTCATACCAGCACACTCTTCATACAGTCCCTCTGCTGCCTTCTCCTCATCTCATCCAGGGCATGTGTTCTCCCTTTTCTTGCTTCTTCCTCTCCCTCTTCTTCCTCAGCTACTGTCTTTCCATTGGCTGCTCAACACCTTAACCAGCCACAGCTGCACCTTGTCTACATCGGCCAACCCGCTGCCTCTGAAGCCAACCCACAGTTGTATATTAACAATGCTAATTAACCCAGCTTCATTCCTCTACACCATAACATGAGAGAATTCTGATTTCTAAGGAAGGGAAGAAGAAAGGAGACTAGGAGAACAAAGTCAAGGGAGATTACAGAAAAGGACTTGGATAAATGAATTGGCAGCCATCATCCTGCAAAATAGAATTCAAAGGGAAGAAGTTGTTCAAGAGAACTGGCATGTCCACAAAGGAGTATCATTTAAGGTGTAAGAGCAAACTATGTAAATGTTAAAAAACACTAAATCACAAACTCTTGAAGGACCAGCAACTTCAGGAGAGTACACGTGCATGAACACAAGTATGTAAGGGAGTAAAACGTGACATACGGGGACATAGTCAGAAAAGCAAAACCAGAAAGTGAAATACAACTTTCAAAAAACCTGAATTAGTAGCAAAAAAAGCATTTTTTATGTTTCTTAAGAGTAGGAAGAAAATTCAAGGAAGAGTTGATCAGGCTATTTGCAGAAGATACAAAGACAAATACATTTTCCTTAGTCTTTGCTATAAAAGACAAATACAATCTGATAGCTAAAACTAGTGAGAAAAGGGATAAAAAATTAAGAGTAGAACAGGGAAAACAGATGAAGAGATACTTCAGTAAGTTAGATGCTGTCAGATCAGCCCAGACTAATCAAGATCATACTTAGGATAGGTAAGAACGTGATGTTGGCTTGTGCCATGAAGCCAGTTGAAGAATGCCAGACTCCAACGTCTCCAATGCCTGATTGCACTGAAATTTTGCTAACCTGTCATTTATAGCTACTTAAAACCAAATCAGTGAAATTATAAGAGTTTAAAATAATCTTTATTTTTAAAATTTATTTTTAACTCAAATCAGTCCAGTAAACAAGGTTTCTATCAATTATTCCCATGAACAGCCACATTGCATCAATAGATAGGACAGTTAACTGCAGTGCAAAGGACTCTAAAAGAATTAATTGAAATTCTCTCACACCCATTTTTCAGAACTTTTAGAGAATGGAGTTCCAGAACAGCAAGAAGGCAAAAATCCAATGCCTGTCTTAAAAAGGTGAAAGAAGAGGACTTAAGGCATGACAGTCTTGTCCAATTAGTTTCAGTTCCTGAAATGTTCTTGAGAAAAACAAAACCTAAAAGATTTTTTTCTTTTTTACAACAAGAAAATACATACTTAACAATATAGTTTTGTCATGAGCAAAACCTAGCAAGCCAATAAAATTTCTCCATCCACAGAAAAATAGTTTTTGAATGGGAAAGAAGCAGTGGGTGACATATAAAAAGAAGTTAATGACTTGTTATAAAAAGCTAAGGAAACAAACACTAATTTAAAATACTTTAAGGAAAAAACAAAATGTTTTCAAAAATTGTATGTAGAGACTAGTAATAAAAAAAGGATATTATGAATGAGGCTCAGCAGGGGACCATCCTGGTTTGGTGAACTGGGTATTTTTCTTTCATTACTTGGACAGTGAAGTGGTCATCCATATTGAAATAGTAATTTTAAAAATCTCAGATGACAGTAAATTTGAGAGAAAGACAGGAAAAACATTCGTCCTTCCTCCATAGGATTTACCAAAAGTAACAGGAAATTAAATTTAATTAAAGATGTGCACACATAAACATACGTTTTAGTAGTTCTGAAGAATTCTTAATAACCATGAGTCAGTTCCGAAGCAGCTGAACTCACAATTACACCAACTTCCGTTTAGAATACATAATGACGTGATTGTATGGCATCAACACATTGCAACAATAGCTCAACCAGAGCACTGCACTTAGACCTATATTTTGAAGTATATCCCGTTTTCTTCTTGTCTTCCTCTACCAGATTCTTTTCAAATCTGCATTAAACGATATGTAACAGAGAGCCACAGCCATAGCCTGGAAGATGTCAGATACTCAGTTCTGACCATCCCATCCTTTGAACGCTCTGTCCTACCAGTCCTTGGTGATTCTTGGTCGTAACTGCTGGGACGCAGCGAGCCAGCACTATCACCAGTATTAAATAACTGACAGCGTATTTCAGCTTGCTGGGATGTTATCAGTCAACTTTCTGGGGGCATGTGGCCACGTGGAAGACACTGCACTCATCCCCCTTAGGTAGCTGAATACAGGCTGGACGTTGCCTGCCGGACATGAAGGCTTCAGGTTACCTTCACCCCCAACTCTTGTTCCTGTAGATGCCACTCCTCTACTTAACTGGCAAGCTGATTTTTTTGTGTAGGCAGCACGATCAGTGAGGAGCTGTTATCACGGGGCACGGCAACTCATGCATCTTATGTTGCACAGACATTTTGGCCAGTACATCACCACGGAAGAGCAGGGCTCCTCTGCTGACGTTCTCCCTGCCAGAATGTAGTATCTGTGCCACAGGACCATCCCAGAGATAACTTAATGTTTTTCCCCATGGGATCACCAGACACAGCCCAGATGGCTGTTGTGGGTGCTGGGCCAAAGCAGCCTGCAGGAGCAGACACAACTGCCACAATTGTGCTATAGGAACCCAGCAATATCAATGCTTTATTAGAGGCCCATGAGAAAAATATGAGTTTGGACTGATGAGCTGATGCCTATTTATTTGAGGCAGTATAGAATACATTGATTAAATGGTGACAATTTGCTTTTTATGCACTGAGAAACTTTATGGGTTTGGTTAATATAATAGCAAATAGAAAATACACTTTTAGGAATATACCTACAATTACGGAAGCACAGACACTTCAAAAACATTCTACGCATATACACTTCAGTGAAGAATTTAGGTGAGGCATCTCAGAATACAAGAGTAAATACATAAATTGATAGAATTTTGAAAAAGCAAGCTACTGAGACAGAGACATATATTATTATTCCTTATCACTGATGTAAAATATCAGCAAAACATTGAAAAGAAATTAAATATCTTCCTATTTTCTTGCATACTGAATTAAAGATGCACTTCACCTTCTAAGATGAATTGTTTCCGTGCATTTCCACGATCTGATTCTACCCTGATCTTGATCTTCCTCATCAGGCCATACAGAACAAGTAGAAGAAGAAGAAAAAACCATTTCCCAATGCATTGGTTGTCAAGGTATTACAACCTACTGCTTCTGGATTTCATATCCAACTGTTTCCTATACACCCTCCGTTGTTCTATCTTTGATGCATAGGTAGTGTGGTCAAATTAATGCTGCTATTGAAACCTAGAATTTTGCATTTCTCAAATGCAGCCCAAATATTGCACCTACAGCTTTTTTTTTTCTTTTTTTTTTTTTTTCTTCTCCATTTCATTTCCTAGGTTCCTTTTAGGGCAAAAAAAGGAAAAAGTCCTTAAGGCAATATAAGCACTTAATCCAACTCAAATACTAAAGAGGACATAACCTTTTAAATCATCTTAAATATTTACGATGCCATAAGCTCTTAAACTTCCTGGAATACTTAGCCTTCCTTAAAACCTCACAGTACTCAAAGTCCCTAGAGCAACATAAGCACCTAAACTGCTTCAAATCCTTCCAAAGGACACAACCTTTAAACCAACGTTCAGGGTCTAATTTTTAGGAATATTTTTGTTTCTTCAGGCACAATTCTGCCTGGTTTTGTCCACAAATCAGGCAGCTATTTAAGTACTATTCACATGCTTCCCTTGACACAATACTTTCATCTGATGGAAGACACATGCACGGAAATGATGTAGAGCACCCTGCTACCCTGGGAAAGTCAACGCGGGTAACGGGAAGGATTCCCTTGGTCCTAAACCCAGCCAGCATTCAACTTAACTGAAAGAAAAGTAACAGAAACACAAGAGAGTCACCAAAGCCTTCATAGCACCTTGTTCGGACCTTCAAGCAATGTCTCACAACGAATCAAGCCAAGTTCATAATATTTCACCATCAACTTGCAGTAGCAAATCAAGAAATTACAAAATTGACATCTGCAACAGCAGCAAATGCGATCTCTGGGTGGAACCCAGCAGTAAGTATTAAGAATAGAGCCAGTGTAAAAGCCACATTTGAGAAGTGATCAGCTAACACGTACACAACCAGACACTACTTCAGGACTTTCAATCCTTCAGGATGGTGTCAACCCTCATTCATCTTCTAACCTGATTTATCTTTTTAACAACTGTGTGGTGAACTTCAGTCACTCTGTTTCCTTCCTGCATAACCCTTTCCGATAGGTCTGGAGTGAGCAGAAAAACTATTCAGAGTAAAGTAGTCTTACACACACAAGCTTGAGAGGCAAAGGTCCTTCTCCTTCCAGAATTTCCTCGTTCAGGCTTTCAGTGTTTCCTACAGGCCAGGAAGGGAATTTTCCGTGTTCCTGTCTAAAGAGTATCTCATTTTTTTATTCCAAGAGTGAGTGCAGCATTAAGTGAAACATTAGTGCCACAGATGCTCTCAAGCAATGGGGAAAAATTACAAATGATTGGGGTATTTTAATTTTGAAATTCATGAAACACAGTAAATTGTAAGTCAGTCACGTTGCCTGTCCTTAGGAAGTAAATAAAGGTAAAGCTGTCCACCTTCAGAGCACACTTAAAAACTCATATTTGCCAGACTTCTGCATGACAAGCAGTCACTGAATATATGCATCTGCAATTTTTTTATAAATTATTTTACATAAACCATAAGCTATTTCAATAAAAGTGTTTTATTTATCAATGAATAAAATATTTGAAATACACAGCTCAATGTTAGAAAAAATTACCGTTATGTTGATGTTTCAACATGTTGAAAATCTGAACGTTTGGGAATGCTCCTACAGCTATATGGCAAAGACTGAAGAGGTTCAAAGAGTCCGTGTTTATGGTGAGCCTGGTGAGCAATTACAACATTGTACAAAACACTACAGAGTCCATTTTATCAATTTTTCCATTTTCTTTGTACCTTTACTGTCTTACCAATGAAATGCATCGATGTTCAAATATTTGATTACCTTACACTATAGTGGATGGTCTAATACTACTGGGATTAATGGGCATTTCATAACTATCTCCTTGTCATTCTAGTCTCACAACTGTTCTTTTTCTCTTTTTCCTTGGTCTATTTTATATATATTTACAAACTGCCAATTTCCTTACATCCCATGACACTCAGTTTCACCCATAAGCACAAAAAAAGGTGCAAAATTTTAAGCTATTTGAGTCAGTATGACTATTTTAAAAATAATGCAAATATACGTAGAATTTTAAATTATTAAACAGCAAGCTACAGTGGACACACATGTTGGCTTTTGAGTAATTCCTGAACATAGAATTTGGATTTTTACCTCTGGCATTTCATCTTACTGTTTCACAGTACGCTACCCAAGTAGCTATCTACTGACTCAGTTTGAAGAGCACGGGAACGGGTAAGTCATTAACTCAGCGCCGTAAGTAGTGTCATGGAAACAGAGTATTGACTGATGGGCCACAAGCAAAGACTTTGATAACTAAGAGCTCATAAATCATGGTGAAGTGTCCAGTGAAGAACTACAGATACCAGCGTAGAGCAATCTCATTTACAAACACTGACTAGGACAGAAAAACACTAGAAATTTGCACAAGATTAGAAACCTGGGCAGAAAGCAGAGAGACTCCGTTTAGAGAAGCAAACTAAATCTTCATCTTACAAGCAATGAGAACAGTAGTCCATACCACAAGTGATGCCCTGTCCAGTGAACTACCTCATCAATATCACTGCTATCATCAACACTCTTCACTATGTGCCATACTAAATTCAGCACCATGTCCACATACTTCCATGTGTGCACGCACACGTGTGTATATGTACACACACCCACCCCCCCACACATAATTTGTTAGAATACTGAAGACGACAGAGATTTACAATGAAAAGATACTCAACTTTCAGCTTTCAGCTTCCTTTTTCTTTTTTTTTTTTTCCTATTGATAAACAAGCACTAACTTCGCTATTGCTTCATTTACCATATAACCACAGAAAAGGGACTTGAAAAGGACAGCCCTCCACACAGGTCATCTAGTTCTCCTCTTTAACATATCTTTTCAAAGCTTCCCTTAGAAAAGTGAACAGAGAAGGTGAGATCAAAAATTCAAAACATCACCCTTTAAATGACATTTTAAATGGAAATAGTCTAGATAAAAACAACTCCTGCTTCAATACAGTTTTAAATATACAAAATACAAATAGTCCACTGTCATGTAAGTACATGTGAATATCTGAAAACATTTTTTAGTTCCAGAAGAGACCTCTACAGTTACAGATTCTAATCCACTATCTGAGCAGAAAGTGAAAATATTACATTACTCACAGATAAGAAAGGGTTTGGTTGTTTTGGGGTTTTTTTTACAGGGTTATTTTTCTGACAAGGATCCCCCTTATTTAACTAAGAAAATTAGTCTACATTAGGAAATAGTGGAGCCAAACCAGAATGGCCTTGTACAGCAGGACAGCTGATGCCGAGCACTTTACACCCACACGACGTGCTTCAAGACACTATTCTGTACTACTGCATACTTTTGATCCATTTCTGGAGTGCTTGCCCTTTTCTAGCTTTATCGTCAGGAGTGTTCCAAGGCAAGCTGGTTTATCCTGATACTTCGGAAGTGCAATCCTGATCTGAAGTTAAATACTGCTACCAAAAAGCTGCTACCAAAGCCTCTTAATACTACGATGGTAACCATTTTCTAGTCTAGGTATAAGACCACATCATTTTAGTTTTGTACAGAAGTTTTTAAATATTTCTTTTGCTCTGGCAGATTTACATCTTTTGTCTCTTCAGACAACTATTTCCAGCCATATGCAGAGACTCAGCTTAACAAGCCAACTCCAGTATGGGAGCAACTCATTTCCAGACAATGAAGAGCTTTGGAATTTAGCTGTAAGGCTTCAAACCAAATTTCTCCAAAGACACAGGAGGTCTCAACTTCAAATTACCCAAAGGCTTCTTTTTCATCATGAATTTTAGAGGACTTTACAATAATGTATGCACGTTAGGGGATTTAGAACGATATACTTCAACATGCATGCACTAAATTATTGCAAAATCAATTAAAATGCATCTAGAAAAACTTGATCACAGTCACTGATTTTTGCAGCTGAAAAAAACAGAAGCACATCTTTTACTAACATATGGCTGGGGATTGCTCACTTGAGACTGCACAGTTTCAGACAGTTCATCTGGAGCCCATCTCCCCCATGTTCCACATTTTCATCAGAAACAAGAACTGAGGGATAATGACCTCTTGGGGGAAGGTTGATGACCTTGATTCTGCTCTCAATAACTGTCTCAGAAATCATTTATCGTATCTTGCAAAAATACAGGTATAAGATGCACCGAGAATCAAAGTACCATTTAACTGCTCCACTGAAGAGCTTTCTCCCTAAAAGACCTGATGACAGATCATTTTTTCCCCTGAGTAAAGACACCAGCTAAAACTGCGATTCTTTCTCTGTCAGAGTAAAATTAGGGGAAGGAGGTGGAGAGAAAGGGGATCACATTTTAGTTTTATTCCACTGATGCTGCTGCCTGTCACTAAGAGATGAAGGGCTGAAATCCCATCAGTCTGGATTTACAGATCTGAGGATGAAGAATTAGTATTTTTGTGTTTTTGCAGAAAACTCCTTGATGTATAGCTCCATTATTGAATGTGAACAGCCGCAGTTTAAATTTCAAATGAGGTTCTATTAGCATAACCCATACTTTGTTTCTATTTAAAAATATGATTTTAGCCAAAATTGTGTCAGTTGAGAACCTACACATTTTCATTTGTTGCTACAGATAAAGGAGAGAAGCAGTTTTATATTTCACTACCGCAAAATATGAGGTCTAGAATAGCATAAACATTAAAGAATACCTCTAAGATACTACTGCTATCTCCTTCAGCCAAAGGGACAAGGGGTGAGTGAATGGTCCATAGCAATGGTGCAGGAAAGGCCTTACACAGGCAGCAGTGCTGGTGGGGCAAACCCCAGTGTCGTTTACAGCTGTCTTTCCAAACCGATTTTCTAAAGAAGGTTATTTAAAGACCCTTAAATTGCATTGTGGAGTAACTGTTTAATTAGCTTTGGTTTCCATCATGGATGTTTTCATCAAAATACGCTACACAACAGATGGTTTCTGCTCTTACTCTTTGCAACTACAGTGTTTGTGCAACTACTGTCTTGCCCTTGAAAAGCTGTTTGTGTTTAATGTATCTCATACCGATGGTGTTAACACATATAAATATGCTGGTTTTCTGACATATACATGTATCAGTATATCAGAACTCATGAAATTGTTACTCTACATGGCCAGGTTCCAACTGTACTGTGTTTGCATAGTGTTATCTGCTGTAATATTACAGAGCGCTTCAAACTGTACAACAGCCAGGTGACAACAGTATTCATTCCAGGTATCTGAAGTTAACCCTTTTCATGCAAAGCAGTCAAAAACCTCATCTTCACTGTGGAGCACAGTCAAGATCCAGGCACGATCCCCACACAGCTTAGGGGACGAGGGGACGCACGTAACTCAATGGCAGAACCCAGAGACCCAGCAGCCCAAGCCGACTACCACTGCAAGAAGCCAGACCTTTTGGGACTGTTTTGGGGTTGGGATGCTTGTGCTGGACTTACTGTCTCCCTGTAGCAAGTCAATCCATTTCTCTATGCCTTGGCATCTCCATGTTGAAAGTATTCATCAGGATATGTATGACTGAAGCTTCCTGAATTACCGGTGTGCAGCAAAGGCATGGTGACAAACACAGAGCAAAAATGGTATGGTATTTCTGCAGTCAGCCCACCTGATGATTTAAGTACTCTCAGCAGGGTTCCACGGGGGGTTAGGGTTAGAGTGATACTTAATTCATTAATGTTTTCTATAAAGTTCTTTGAAATCCTCAGATGAAATGCAGTGTATTATTACTATTATCATATATGTCATGACTTGTGCCCTAAATGATCTCACCATACTTTGTTAACTGTACACAAGAATCCCTTCGTTACCATTCAAGTGCTTCTACCTCTGAAACATAACACTGTAGCTGTTTACCAACAGACAGCGACCCTATAAAAACTTTTACTGATCTTATATGAAGAATACTGTGTTCCATTACAAATGCATGTTTCATACCATTTCCAGTTCCTGAACAGCTCAATGCCAGGGCACCGCAACTTCATGCAGGAGGACACCAGAGTCTGTGAAATCATCATTTCAGAGAAGGGCATCTGCTTAGCCAGCATCTTTATTGAGCCTATCACACATCTCTCACTCCCTTATACCACAGGAAAGATGACTCATACCAAACTAATATGGCTGCATCTCTCACAAAGTAAAAAAATTAAGAAAATTGGCAGAATGGGCAAAAGGTCCAATTAATCGATGCTGTCAACCAAGTATTCAGGAATCTAACCATCCAAAATCCACTAGAGATGAGAGCTTATATAGGCTGAAGAAATGAAGACATGCTGTTAAAAACTTTTCCTTCTTCTCTTGCCTGCTTTGCAACTTGAGAAAAGATGCATAGCACACAGGTAGTTTTTAAAAAAAACTATCAATACATATTTATACTTCCTAAAAATGCCTGCAACAAACAAAACATCTTTCCCTTTCCCCCTATCTGAAACTCCACGTTGTCTTTAAATTTTGAATCCACCAACCGTGCGATGGGAACTTGATTCGCTACCTACAACAGAATGGGACTGGCCACATGGAAATTCCTATTATTAAAAAAACCCACCTGATTTAGCTGCCCATGTTATGGGCAATTTTTGCTCTGTTAATTTTGATGTAGTCAATAATGACTTTCTTTACTGGATGTTCTTCAGGTTTCTATACTCAGATTCACTCACTGGACCCTGATATTCTCAGGCTGTTGGATATACTCAGTTTGAAATCTCTAAGAGGGTCAGGACAAAATGTCAATCATAAAACAAAATTTATAGTTTGATACAAATATACACAGTTCTTCACTACTCAAACATCCTCTGTTTAGTGGCACCTTGGCTGAACCACCCTTTTCATTTTCTCAAAACTAGGGTTCTTTTGGTGGATTTTTGTGATAATGCATAAAATGCCATTCAAAACTAAATATTCTTAAAAGTAGCAGAAGGATAGGAATATTACAAATTCAACTCAAATAAAGTCAGACAATTGTGAAAAAAAAAATCAAGCCTGTAAAACTTATATCAACCACATAAAGAGCCAGATTGTCAGCTTCAGTGAAGTTCTGCGGATTTAGCAGTGAGAATCTTGGCCAGCGAGTACTGATATGACAGCATTTCTAAGGGAAATATTTTGTTCATGTTTATAGTACAAGGCTTACTGATACTGAGACACAAACACTGGTGAATGCTATTTTGTGCCAATATTTTTTATATATATACATATATATATGTAAAGAGAAAATACCTTAAAATTATTTTATTAACATGCGATTGCCTACCTTCTCTAAGCACTTTCCTTAGGCTATTATGCAAGTACTCTTAAAAAAAACCACAAATCACTTCCTCAGGTCAAATGTAGATTTAGATTCCAGGAGTCAGGTATTCTCTGTAGTTTTATGCTATTATACATGCAGTTTGCAACTATGCAACACTTAACTCACCACATCTTAAATAACAATGAAAAGATGGAGACAAAATGAAAGATACATCCCAGCTGCAAAAAGTAATGTTCAAAACAAAATTAAAACTGAAGGAAAATTTGACAAACCCCAATGAGGTTAATCAATCAGCTGTAAGTGGAAGTACAGAAATAGTTTACCATAACAAACATGTGCATTTCTTCTACAATAGGACAAGTACAATATTGAGACCAACAGAAGTATATTCTACTGTTGTCCATTGTTTCATCACAGTGATGTTAAAAACACAAATGGAATAAGTCTAGCCATCCAAGTTAGCAATTCAAATACATAGCAATTAGCCACAAAACGACATCTAATAATAAGTTACACTACAAGTTCTGTGTCATACACCTGTTTTTTAACTAAAAGCAAATAGAAAAAACTGATGTTCCTTTTCATGTCTTTTAGAGATGTTCAACTACTTGATGGCAAGGAAGTGCTCCCCACATACAGCCCTTGCCTGGCAATACTGGAACCGAAGAAGGTGGTATGTTGTCATCCTCTGTTAGGTGATGTAGTTGCCATTACTCAAATATATGCAGCAGTTGATAGTACAAAGAAATCTACGATACTTCAATACAAGTAGAAAGAAGCATTTCATCATAATCTCATCTAATAGAACACATTATCAATATTAGTTGATAGTAATCTTTTTCAAATTGGAAAGTAATCCAATTGCTTGCTTTTAAAAATTAGCTAAAAGTGCATTTTCGTCTGTTGTATTAGCAACAATATTGTCTATTATTGCAAGCCATAGTAAAGCAACTATGCTAGAATCTCACAATACATCCCTTTTGCTATCTTACTAGAAATTAGTAATGACATAAGAGTTGAAACATTTGTATTTCTCAAGCAACAGACAAAATACGAGAAAAAACCCTCAAAATCTATTGACATTTCATAGGTAATACTAAAATGGCATTTGAAGAGTCATTTTTTTAATGGTTACATAAAATGGCTAAGCAAAATGGAAAATGTCCTTTTAATAAGCTCATGAGTATCAGCATAACCACAAAGAAATAATTTTTCAAAGAATTTTATTTACTCATGGGAAAGCAATATTTTGGCAATGTCAGTGGTAAAAATCCTGCCTCTTAAGTCTCACATAAAGTCACATGAGATGGAATTTTTCTGCCTCAACATTTAACAGAAAAGTTAGATGTCTAAATTTGTGCTGGTCACCTTAGGCTTCTTTTATTGTCAGTCACAAGAAGCAGGCATCTCCAAAGGATGATTCCTCTCAAGACAGACATAAAAGGAGGCTATGGGAATCCTCCCCTGGAAGCCTCCATCTCTCTTCACTGACTAAAGATGTCTAAAGTGACCAGCTCAGATTTACACCACCTATGTTTTATATGGCTAATGTCAGGAGAAATTAATCCCACTCTTGACATTCTTCTCAAAAAGTACATGGGAAAAGTAAGCGTCAGATGCAGAAAAAGAGAATTCTCAACTAGCATAAAAATCAAAATAGACTGTCCCAGAAAAATTAAAAAAACAAGACCCTTTTGTGAAAATAACAGGGGATCTGTGCATGCCATATAGTGTTTGATCTCCAAGCCACGACAGACTCAATCACTTCTAGGAGCTTAAGAATATACAGAGAATATTTTCAGAATATGCTGACAAAGTAATATGCCTCTTCTGATTATGAGTAAGCAGCAATTTTCAAAAGCTTTGTAATTCACTGCAATAAGGATAGACGTTCAGAGGCATGGCAAAAGACCCCATTAAAGCTTCACTTTCAAATTTCAAGTCCTTGCTCAAAAGCGAATCAGAGAGTTCCTAGACCTTTTTTTAGAACATCTGGGTTTTTTTTTCCATTTTCAGAAATGATACACCCATCTCACGGAAGCTTTTGCAAAGGCATGCAGCCTACAGCAAAACTGTGGACAGAAAATGTCTGCCAAACTAATAAAAGTTGAAAATCAAGAAAACTGTCATTTGTGAAGAGAGAGTTCCTTTTTCCTAAGTATTTCAAAATACAAGGAAGCCCCTGATTCACACATTTGTAGAAGATGAAAGACTATATTGTTAAGTCTCACTGTAAAATTGCCCGGTTTTTACATGTTTACATTGGCATCCACTTGAATTATGGACTGTCCCAAAATGGCCATTTGCAAGTACCTGAAAACAGAGCTTATAATGAAACTGCTAGGCTGCTTCATAGGTCTCATTGACCTTTGACAAGACTTCAGGAAGACAGCTCTTTCTACAGTGGATTAATGGATCTCTTCTCCAAGGCTTTGTCCCTAGTTTTGTCTTCCCCCCCCCCCCCCCCCCCCCAAACAGGAAACAATACTAAAAATGTACCTTCCTTTCCATGGATCAAGTGAAAAAGATACTCGTTTTAAACATCTAAAACCCCCATCATGTGACTGTCCACATCACGTGAATTATGGTGTTAATTCATAGCTAAAAAATATTTTCACAGACTTCGGTGTGATTTTCATAATTATATTCACAAGACTTTAAATATAATTTAACACATTTTAGAAAGCTCACAACTTCTGCCATCTCTCATCTTTAGCCAAAACTTAACTAAAAGCCTAAACTGAACAGCGAAATACATCAAAATAGGAAAAATTAAATTAATTAAAAAATTGAAATATAAAATAAAATAGCAGAATCTTGTCTGATTTTGCTTACCTATAAATATGCCCAGTATCATAGAACAGCTGAGGTTGGAAGGGACCTCAGGACAACATCTAGTCTAACCCCCTGCTCAAGCAGGGTTAGATGCAGCAGGCTGCTCATCACTGTGTCCCGTTGGGTTCTGAGTATCTCCATGGATGGAGACTCTACAGCCTCTCTGGGCAATCTGATCCAGTGTTTGACCATCCCCATGGGAAAGAAGTTTTTTATATTCTGTTTAAATAGAATTTTCTGTATTCATTTTGTACCCATTGCTTCTTACTCTGTCACTGGGCACCAAGGAGAAGTCTGGCTCAATCTTCTTTACACCCTCCCATCAGGTATTTAATGTGAGAATGAAATGATATTCAGTATTCTGCTGCTCAGGAGAGGCAAAGATCTTGTGACTAAATTAGTCCAACTGCTAATCATATGATATCACCCAACCCACACATGATGCTTGGTGCTATACAAAATCAGGCTAGCATTTTTAAGATTCAGAAATTACGTATGTATATATGAATTATACAGTACCATGCCAACACTATAAATTACTATAAGACACCTGCTTACTTGCTAGCCATTTGTGGCCATTTCCTGGTTTTAGAGATTTGAATTTTAATTTATAAATGATATAAAGGACCCTGCACTACCACAGGGTGAAATGCACAACAGAACAATAGTCCCCGCATTAGATAATAAGTAAGGGTGCCTCACTCAAGTTTTTCCACTTTTATAAATGGCAGAGCACCAAAAATATCTACAAGGTCTGAGACTATAGCTCATCAAGCAATTTAAGCTGCAGAAACCAGCACAGCTGCCAAAAGAAGCTATCGTGCACTCCCCCATACTTTAGGCTGTGAATTCCCACCCCTATCACCCTTTGTACCAGTCGCAGCCCTCCAACAGCCATATGGGAGAAGACTGGGATAAACCCAGGTAAAAACAAAACTATACAAACAATTGGTTAATTTCAGCCAGATCCATTCTCCAAATTTATGAACAGCTACACATGCTGAGGGAGAAAAATATAGGGAGGGGAAAAGCAGCTGGCACTACTTCTTACACAGACATGCCAGCTGAAAGGGTTGACAACACTTAGGTTAAAGCAAAGTGGTCAATGGAGAGGCACGAGCTACACTTTTATTATTATTATTAATTTTTACCTGATAATATTTTTAATATATATACACACACATATATATACACATACATATATATATACATACATACATGCATAATAATTATTAAAATTACAATGCATAATACTGAATTCCCTAGCCGTTACTTTTAGGATGAGCTGGAGATGCCTGCTTCTCTCCTGAGGCCCAACCTAGGATGACTAACAGAGATTCAGCTGCTTAGTTTCTATGTATCTAAATTAACTCAGATCTAGATGAGTTGAAAACGTTTGAAAAACAGGTATGTGACTATTACAGCACTTCATTCCCATCTACAACTGCCAATTCCCATTTACAATTCCCAATAGCAATCGCTACTTGGAAAAAAATAAAATGTAACATAGCTTACCATCACACAAACATAGGAGGAGTTTGTATTTTCTGTATGGTCCACAAATTTCTTCCTAAACTTATTCTACATCTACAAGCAACACATTTCAGTGATGTGGCACTGTGTTCCTCCCACAGAGCACATAAAGCCA
Organism: Falco naumanni; assembly: GCF_017639655.2. Classification (NCBI taxonomy): domain Eukaryota; kingdom Metazoa; phylum Chordata; class Aves; order Falconiformes; family Falconidae; genus Falco; species Falco naumanni. The sequence continues at coordinate 79,249,728 of NC_054058.1, read as the reverse complement.
CAGCAGAAACAGCCACAGCGCCAGGTCAGTTACAAATCACTTACATTTCTTCGGAGTCACTTGGTCACCCTGCTGTGCTGTCGGAAGGGACGGTCTTTTCCTTTTTGCTCAAACTGATCCTCCTTCCAGAAGTGTCTGTCACCTCTACTACAGATCAGGACAAAAGGTCCTTAACTTTCACTTGAAATTATCTAAGGGTAAGAAGGGAAAGGAATACAGTCAATGCAAGCATCCATATAGGTTTTTTATACCAAGGTATTATAATCGCCTCTTTAAAACACACTTCAGGGCCATTCTTACGCACATATACTGCACACCTTGGAAGAAATCCTACACATTTTACACCTTTCTTTCTTTCTTTGTATGAAACATGTCAAGTAGTCACTACTCCTAAATCAGTCATCTACTCCACTCCCAAGATTAATAATAAAAAGTTCGTATTACTTTAAAAAGCGTAAGCGTACAAATAAAAAGATAATTTCCTCTCATTGACTATTTATTTTGCACCACAAAGAAATCTTGAATACTTTTGGCAGGGTTCCAGTAGGCAATCACAATCTGCTGAACACAAGTTCACTGGAAACTGTCCTGGCTACCCATTATTGATAAATATTCTGATCTGAATCTTCTATTAACCAAAACAGCTCTCTATTGCACCACATCTTACTGCTCAGAAAGTGAGACCTGGGGTTTGTGATGGATAGTCCCGTGAAAATTTAAAACTTACCATTCTATCAGAGTCAAAACCATAAACTGAATGTTTAAAATTACTAGGAAAGGAATAAAGAACAAAGCATAACACATCATTTGCCACCATATTAGTCCCCATCTTGAAAAGTATCCTCTGCTTTGGTGTCCAGCACAGAACACAACTCAACAGAATTAATCTGCAAAAAGGTTCAGAGAAGAAAATGTACATGATCAAAGGCTTAGAATGATTTCCATATGAGGAACACTTCAGTATGCCACAACTATGCAGACAAAAAGAAGCAACTTAAGGGAGGGCATGACAGAAGACTACAAAACCCTGAAGAAGATGGGCAGATTGCACAGACGTCATCTGTTCCCTATCCCTTGAACTCAGGAGCTGCCTAGTAAAACTCAAGGTCAAAAGAAAAAGCAGGAGTTTCTTCTCCACAAAATGGGTACACATAACTGTGGACTCCTTCCCAACGATGCTGTTGATGGAAGGAGTTTCCATGAGTCAAAAGGGAGAGTGGAGGCACCCTCAGAAGAGAGCCTTCACTGGAGACAGAGGTGAACTATTGGTCCGAACCAGGATGACCAGTCCTACCTTGTTGTATATTAATCTACGCTAGTGCTAATTCATCAAATTCTTATATCCATTTACACCAATATATTAACTGCATGAGAACCATAACGACTGCATTAGGTACACAGGGAGTCCAGTCTTACTTGCATTTGAAGTATAGGCTATATCCTTTTGAACTGCAAAGTGAATTCCCGTGGTTCTCTGGACGTTACTACATGCTTAAGAAATCTGACTGTCTTTTCCAAAAAAGCATCACCACAGGACAAAAAAAGATAATCAAATGAGGAAGCAAAGTCTTACTGTAAAGCAGCAGTAGCCTTCCTCTCCCCGGTCCACAGTCCCAAAGCAGTCAGGGCAGAAGGCTACAAAGCAACGTTCTGCTTCTCAAGTTCTTTACTGGTCTCATGCGTTTGAGTCTGTAACTTCATCCATGTGTTCCAACTCAGTTCAGCACTTATATAAATGCAGGTCAGCATCTCCATGTCCCAAATTTCATCTCAAAGTAAACCTTAAAAATCATAACACTCTCTATTCCAATATCTTCTCTTTTGCTTTAATCTCTAGGATACAGCAGTGTTTCTGATTTATTTTGGGTAAGTTTAGATCAATTAAAATTCCTTCAGGGAAGCCTTCTGAACCAGCAGAAAGTGAATGACTGTCATCAGGAACAAACACTTTTTGCTGTCATGGACTGGCATGTCACTTTTCAGCAAAAACTATGTTAATTAATTCCATCCACACCTACCAGGTGTACCAAAGGAATATAGCCAGTCCTTTCTGCTGTCTTGCTAGACACAGATCTTTGTGTCTGTGAACTGAGTATCCCTATATGGAGACTTATGCATTGGCACATTATACGAAGAGCAGCCTGTACTAGCACAAAAAAAACATAACAGGACAAAAATAACTTTGTTCAGACATCAGTATGCACCAAAATCCCTTTTGCAAGATGCACAAATTAATACCCTAATGTTTCCCCCCCCAAAATCAGAAATTTTCCACTACATCTACGCACAGACCTATTAATTAACATTCTTTTTAGACTCGATGGTGAGGAATTTGAATTACTGATACTTTTTTTGGTCAGCTTGATATATCGGATCAAAGTATATTTACTGTTCTATCTATTCCCCCTCATCACTTCTACACTCCGCAAGAGAAGAGGCTGCTATGATGTTTGCTGCTCTGTTTGCTTCTGCAGCTCAAATGGCTACACTGAGGATGAAAGAAAATTCACTGTACAGCATGCTAATGATCAAAGAGCCGTGTACTACTGGCCTATAGCAACATTCTGGGCCACGGCTCCCTTTGACCATTTGTCCAACTTCTCTGTTTAGAATGTAAAATCTTAGGGGTAGGAATATAACCCATTCAGCTCAAAAGGAATCCAAGTTCTGTTTGATATCCTGCACGTCACTGTGATACTGACTATAAATAAGAGCAAGCTGTAGCAAAGAAGAACCGAATGTCTTAGAATTTGTCTATGAGCAAAGACAAGCTTCTCACAAAATTGCAAAATTCAGAGACTGGACTCCAGGTATACTACAGAAAGTAAAATACTACTGCAGGATAAACCCTTTACAAACAATTTGATACTAGTAACAACAACAGTACAGAATTAACATTGCCACTACTTTGATGTTGAGCAAGGACACCACAAGAACAGGTATTAGAGGACAGCTACCTACTGGCTGCCAAATAAAAAGCAGTGAATGTCACTCTTGCCACACATGGCTTCAAGTTACGATTTAAAACTTCACAAAATCTTCCCATGAATGTGATCTTGGCGCTTTCACACAAGTGCACATGAGGGGGGAAAAGTTGATACACAATCACCTCAGCTAAAAGCGCTGGGAATCAACTCACCCCCAAAATTGTGTAAACTCAGAATGCTTTCTTTTCAACCACCTGTCATATATTCCCATCCAAAGGTTAAACGAGTGTTCATGCCTGCTTTAAAAATTAATTCCAAATATTCCAGAATTCAATTATACCCCTGATGAAAATCCACTCATACCAAAGATGTATGAAGAAATTTTTACATGAAGAATTCCTTAGCTTACGATTTTTATTTCTGAAACAGCACACTGATACAAGTAACTTATAAAATTAAAGACACAAACATATTCCAGAGTACACATATACTAATATGGGCTATTAATAGCTATGCCTGTGTGCAAGCTCCCACCATTTCCACAAGTTGCCTAAGACACAAAGTAAAAACTACACATTGTAACATGATCTTATTTACATTAGTGTTATGGGAATTTTTTTGGCAATTCATAAAGCCACAGCTGCATTACAAAGACATCCCAAATAAGCATTAATAAAATAATTTATCTCATGGTTGCCACTTATTTTTAGAATATATTACAGAAGAATGCATTAGAGAAAAAGTATTTGAGGAGGACTACACAAGCAAGTTTCTCAATTGTTTTAGGATTATAAGTCTTATTTACCAAAAACAGAAGAGCTCAGGTCCCTGACTAAATATGTTATAAACTCCGTTTCTGTACGTAAGTATCCTATTAATTTTACTTTCAATACCTATAGCCGATTGGGTGAAACCAAATAAAAGACTAGAACAGGATATGGCCTGAAATCATCACCTATAAACAATCAAGGGCCGGATTGGAGTTTTGGTTTAAGATTGAGTAATATTTACTCTCGTATGTAACTGTACAGTCAGTCTAATGTAGCATTACAATCATGTGTCTTTAGTTCTGTGTTTACCTGAAAGCCTTTACCCAGAAATCTTACCTCACAAAAACAATCACTGCTTGGCTAGTAAATGCTGAAACTTCTGTTACGAAAGAGACATTAAAATAGGGCAACAAAAGACACAAATATACTTGTGCAAAAATCCCTCCCAGCTGATCCCTGGTATCATTGTCCTAATCTGAAGACAACACAACGAGTAAACAAGGGATCAATGATGATGCAAATAATTAAAATGTTATCCTGCAAACCACTCTAAATGTTGTTAAACTGAATTAAGCTGTTTGGTTTGTCTGCAATTTAAGGAAGTTGATTATGCTGTGATCAAAAAGTCAGTATTTCAGAAAACAGCAGAGCTGGCACTACTTCCCTTCTCCTACATAAAAAAAAAAAAAAAGAGAAAGGCAAAAAGAGAAAGGCAAGACAAATTATCTATCCACAGATAAAACGGTCTTTCTACTACTAGAACCCATGTATTGGTGCCATTAAGATAACCAATGACCTTCCCTATACTTTGATATAAAACTCCTGCAGGGCCTGAAAACACCTGCTAAAATTTGTAATATTTTCAAATCTAGTCCTCTCATCACCTGTGTGCTGAACTCTTCAAATCTTCTGAATTTGGATCAACTCATTAAATGTTAGAGAAATACTCCTTATTTCTCTTGCAATTTATCCAATTTTTTAAAGAAAAAGAAAACAAAACAAAAAACAAACGAACCACCAACATATTGACCAGAAACACAAATTTAAAGAGGACAGACCGGCATAAAACCAAAGGTAAGATCCATCTCTGAATAATCCCTTGCACGGCTAGCTGTCTGCTATCCAAAGTAAATGCCATGTACGAGAGAGATGATAGAAGACAGGCTAACTAGCAATCTAGAAAAAATAAAAATAAAAATCTATCCGACAATCTGCTAACAAAGATATACTGCTGGATTTGGGTCAGTCACATGGAGTGGTTGGTAAGTTATCATCAGACCAACACACAAGCTCGGGGAGGTTAAACAGGTAGTGGTATGCTGGCATAGCACTTCTTGCGGCAAGTATGCCTGGGAATGTTTTTCTCCAGCAACCCCCAGCGGGAAGAGTGCCGTCGCCTTTCTCCGATATTCCTCCCAGCTCCGTCTGCCCTTCTCTTTCCAACACGAGACGGCCGTTCAACATAGGGACACACGGCAGGATCTGAAGATACAAGCGCTGTGTTGGTTCAGTATGATTCCAGACATGCAGCATCACACACAATTCAGTCAGGGCTCTGCAACTGACACCAGCACTGACGTGACAATAGCAAGAACTTCAGATATTATTTTTTTTAATCCACCTCATTTCTAAATGCTTTTGATCCCTGTCCCCTGAGAGCTCGCTCATTAACACACCTCACAGAGCTGCAGCACTCCTAGATGGGGGAGGGGGTGGGAGGGAGTGCAAAAGGCTTCTGTAGAGGGAAAGATGTGAGGAATTCCGTAAAACTTCATTCAGTTTTTTATTTTTTTCTTGCCCCCTCAAATTCTCCTTTTCCTCTGTCACCCACTCTCCCTTTTGCTGAAAATGCTGTCTCCTCCTGCAGCCCTGGGAGGAACACATCATGCGTGTGGAGCCAGAGGGACAGAGGCAGGAGAGGCGAGCACTCGGTGACAGCCAGGATGCCTCCTTGTCACCCTAGGCAATGCCGGGACACGGGAAGGGCTTAGACAGGATGGAGAGAGGGTCAGCAATGCTGAAGCCAAAGGTACAAGGGCAGGAAGTCTGAAAAACAGACACTGATTGACAAAACCGTGGAGACCGTGCCAGGCTAGACAGTAGGAGCATATGCTTATTTGAGGGAATGATTTAAATTGTTATAAAAAAGAAGGAAGACCTAATCTAAAAATGTGAACACCACTGTGCCTGAAGGGATCTTGTGGAGCGACCTGTTTGCTCCTGGGAGTTGTAAGCAGGACGATATCCTTGAGACATCTTCAAATCCAAAATGTCCCTTCTGAACTTTGGCAGACTGGGATGGAATTAAGTGTTCAGCTAGACTGTGGAGTTTTCTATGAGAGTTTGATTTATTTTATCGTCATCGTTATATGGGCTGGTATGTACTTATTTCGCAAAGCGATGCAAGACACCTTTTTGAGTAACTGCTATTTGTGCTCTTTGGTTCATTTCACACACACAGAGCATACAACGCCCTGGGGTGAAGGCAAGTTTTCCAGAGAGGCTGCAGTAGCACAATGACTTCAGCCTCTTTAAGCTGGGGCTGAAGCAGCCCTACCTTCCCTCATCTTCCTCCTCAGCTCCAGCTGTAGACTCCCATTCTTTCCTTGTGCTGGACTGGACATTTGTGCAACTGCAAGGTGAGACAGATCAGGGAGTTCAGTTATTTGAAAACAGTCTTGCAAAACAAGTGATCTTCTTTTGGCCAAACTGGGATATCCCTGCCAGGGCAAGAGAGGAGTGTGGAGATCTGGCCAGGATAAAGGTGGGACCACCTAGTCGTGACGCAGCTTGGCTTGCACTGATGAGGAAGCTCATCTTGTGCATCTTGGTGTGTAGAATGATGAACACTTCTTCCAGCGGCAGAGGCAGCTACAGCACCACTTGCCCCTTCTTCCCAGCACTGGACACTGAGATGTGCCAAGGCAACTGTGCATGGAGCTACATGGTCAGCCATGCCAGGGAACTACACTAAAAGTAACGTGACAAAATAAAAGCTGTTTTCAACCTTACAGAGTCCAACTTGCAAACCCAAACACCACTGTATGAGCATCTTTAGAGGCATGGCAATGAGGAGAAGGAACCAAAAGATGCTTAAGCTAGTGCTACTGAAGAAGCATTCCTCGCCCCATGATGTCATTAGCGTATGGACTCCAGCAGTCAAAAAGCTATCGGCTATCACTGCAGCCATCATCCCCAGCTGCCTTCCCCTCTGTTCCTCTCCAGCCCAGAAAGACGCGCTACAAAGAAGTGCAAAGACCCACCCTACACATGAGATGGAAGCGCAGACCTCGGGGCACAGGTGTGGGCTCTGCCACAAGGACAGGCTGCAGAAGGGCAGCAAGGGCTGCAGCATTAGAACGCAGCAGCTGCCGGTTTCGATTTACACGTCTGAGAGAACTGGGCCCCATTATTAGAGTGTGTGTACACCAGTCTGGTGTACTTCACCAGATCAGTGTTATATCTGTACATAGGTATGTGCATGGTTGTGATCGATTCTCTAAATAGCCCATTGTCAGTATTTATATTATAAAGTGAAATGTAAATCGAAGTAAAAGGCTGCTTTTTGGCCTTAAGATTAACTATTTTTTAAAAAAATTCCTAAAGGAGAGCCTACATTCCACTTTATATCACTCAATTTTAATCATTTTTGGTTTGTATATTTATCACATTTTTTCCAGATGACGTGGCTGTACTTTAGATAAAAATATATGACTTAAATATACATTGTCTACATTATTTAGAGCGCATATGAAATCAATTGCAGTCCATCATTCTACTAAACTATTGTCCACCTTTCAATAGTTTAATAGATACAGGAGAGTAATCATTAAATGAAACCTTAATATGAACTATCAGTTTGTAAATAGAGCAGCAAAGTACAGTATGACTGAATTCACAATTCAAGAAATTATTTTTTTATATTAATATTAGGTTTGCTTACGTATTCATTTTTTCCACAATAAAAATAATAATAAAAAAACCAACAACACAACACCAAACAAAAAAAAAAAAACAGTTAAAGAGAAAACGGGGAAATACCTTATCTGCATTTCTCTTGCAATTCCATTTGGACAACAGTATTTCCTAAACGTAGCCTATTCACTGCTGGATATGTAATTACCTTCAGTTCATAGTCTAGACGTTAATGCTTTCGTAGTATTTAAGACTCCTTGTAACATGCTTGCTGCTTTAAGTAAGCAAGGCTAAATCTTGACCAGATAAATTAGCAAAGAATGCAATAAAAGCTGCAATAAAAGAACTTTATCCTCCAAACCTTCAAGTTGCTGCTAAATGAGATTTCTTTGAAATGCAGATCAGTTGAACTAGATTAGTGAATTTTAGCTCCTGTCAACATCATAACAAAATACAAATACAATTGTTCACTGGCCTTATCTCCATGCTTCCATCTGCTGCCTTGTTATTTACTTTCCTTGATTTACTATGCAGATCTAAATAAGACACATCAAGGAGGGCTTACAACACAATGGCTTCTTAAGCTTTACATCAAGGTATTTGAAACTGAAGCCCTGAAAGGGCTGCCATCAAAGACATATCTCTAATGAACTTCCATATCAGAGAAGGTTTGGTATTTAATACTGCTGTGAAAAGAAAAAGCTACAAATCAGAATGGCCTATGAAGGAAAATGTCTGCAAATCTTGATGAGATTAGCACCTACCAGAATTAATATCCCAATAAAAATGATATCTGGTTCCTTGAAGAGTTAAACTTCCAACCTTTACAAAAATAATGCCTAGTGTCACAATGGGAAAACTCAGCTGACAAGGTCGAAAGGTCAGGGCGGTATTTTTTTTTTCTCCACAAAATGTTCAAAAAGCACTTTTGCTAGTGGCTTGATTAAGATACTGTTGACAAACCAGCCTTGGAATGAAATAATTAACACAGACGAGAGCGCAACTATGGTACTTTCCGCAACAGCAGAATTTTACAGTATCTTCAAAAAAATTAGCAACAACTTCATGGCAAAACAACATAATCTAAAATGACAGCATGCAACGTTTGTTCATCAATTTTACTATTTCTCTTTCTCCCCCACAGCAATCTACAGCAGTGCAGGATAAAATCTTCTGTCAGTTTGCTTAAAAAAACAATCCGTAAGTGCCATTTCTATTACATGCCATGGCCCTGCTCGCAACATGCAATAAACGAAGAAGTTTCTTCCTCATGATTTAAACTCTCTCTATATATACACATGATAAACAACTACAAACAGCTTAAAAGTTTCCACAACCCATGCATAACCTTGTGCGCTAAACCATCAGCTCTCGCAGCGCGCTGCCATCTGACAGGAATTTTTTTTGCTAGGCACCAAAGTACATAAACAAATGATACTTTTCTTTCTTAAGAAAGCATTTCAATCATTTATGTTCTTCTATAGCAAGGGAAGATCCCACAAGCATGTTCCATACCGTGGATCAATCAGCTCCAAACCGAAGTAGACATGTTGTATGCTCCAGTGCCTGGAAATGATGCTGCAGGCTTACCAGATGATGAAAACGGAGGTATGCAGTGTAGGGGAGCCCCACATGGCACCCGCTAGCTTCTGGGCATGTCAAACTTCACAAGTACCCTACAGTCAATGACAGCAAACACCTTCCCTTTTCTTCTCGCCTCCAAACATACACTTGCTTTTCTACCCTCCTTCCAAATTACAGGCAGTCTTCCAGAAACAAAGCCCCCAAACAAAAGCAGCATCCCATGGCTATACGGCAGAAACCACAGTTGGCTTTTTTGCTAGATTTCATTTCGTACAGGCTGTGTTCCAGGCTTACTTACAGCCACGAGAGACCACTACCTTTCCTTGTTTAATGAAATGACAAAACAACAGATTTGCATATGTAGAAGCAGGTGCTCTAACAGGTTTGACTACTTTGACCTAAAGCATGTAAAAAAGATTTATCAGCAACAGCTGTCCCTAAGGTACTGGGGCTCTGACGGACAGTCAAAACTTTACCATCTGCACTGCCGTGTGTTAAAAATGACAATCTGAATTAAAAGCTGGTCAACAAATCTCGTATAACTAATGCCTTCTGTATCCCCATCCATATGTTGAATTCCCAAGATACACAACACTTGGATTATCTATTATAAATACCAGTCTTTAAATAAAATAAGACAATCTAAGAAGATGTGAAAAGTCTGTGTGAGTTGCTACTTATTCATGAAACAAGCATTTAAATAACACTTTGAATGTACATAGGTTTGAAATGCTTCATCAATTTCACATCATGATATAAACGTCTACTCTTTTAAAGCAGCATTGTATCTCTTTTCAGAATTAAGAAATAGCTATAAATATTTATGTGGGCTAATTTCAGCATTTACAGTGCTACAGAAATTTTTAGCTTGTGGATTATTAACCAACACAATTTTTGTTTAGCATAACTTCTCTGAAGCATTTCTTGAATGCCTGGACAAAAAACCTGGTTGGTAGCAATACATTTCAGAGCATCTCTGCACAATGAAGGTGTCACATGCAAGTGAGGCTCACGGTTTACGTTCTAATTTTTTTCCATATGAAGAGGAACCGTGTTTTTTTCTCCCAGACCAGAGGAAGGAACCTGAGAGTCTGAATATGACCCCTTGGTGAACACAGTGACTTGTTCTGGAGCTATGCTAGCAGAAGGTAGCACCATATGCCCCAAGCCCCAACTTGGATGCTCTTTCTACAGTCTAATGTGCTTGTCAGAAGATGTTAAAATCACGGATTTATTTTCTCTGGATATGTTTTATTATTGTACAAAGTAAAAATAAAGGATAATACAATTATTATGACTTTATAGACTAGCATCGAAAACATATTTCCACTGGTTTAAACTGCAAGACCTTTTTTTCTTGGTGAACGGTTTCTGAGGTGTTTCACGTTACAGAAATCTTGTGCCTGATATCAATCAGACCTATTCTAACTCCTACTGATTACAAACTAACTACATTCTAAACTTTAGCATTAATAATTTTCCTTCTCATACAAGTGTGGAAGCTCTTTACCTGAAAATGAATGAAAATTACTGATCTTTGCTACACCAAATTTCTCTGAATTTTAAAGGGTTTTTTTAACAAAATATTCAGAACACCATAGATATTACAACTGTAATCCAGGCAGGAAAATTACTAAAATAAGAAAAAAATAATCCATGGAGTGCATACTGGAAGCAAATTTAAAATAACAGAAAATGTGCTTCACGTTTCTAACGATAATTTTAAACGTGGTGGCACATGTAAATTCATTCACTTTGTGTTTTGTCCTTTAGTTTTCAGAAGAAGGAGAAACATTTTATTCTTAAGAAGAAATATATATATACATATGCATGTATATATTTACAGCCCCTGCTGAGAGACAGGAGGTACTTTTTCCTCAGTGAATAATGAAACTATCTTGTAGAATTTTGCGAGATTCAAGTGATCTTTCAAACAGTTACAATTTCTTGCAAAAACAATGTAGATTTAAAAAAAGAAATACAATTTATTTACTCACTAGGTTGTAACTGTCTGTTGAGAGCTATAGTGATCTCCTCAAGAGCATAAATATTTAGACAAATTTTAAAATGTGTATTATATACTTGACAGAACGTATTTACATGACAGCTCAGAGCTTAAGCAATCTGATCAGAAATACTTCCCCTATAAAACAAAGTCAAGTTAGGAAAAAAAAGCAGATCAGCCATGTAAAGAGGCTTGAGATTAAAAACATAACCATTTAGAAACAGATTAGCCATTTAAGTGTTTGCGTCAAAACTGTGATAACCTTCATCCTGCTTCCCGATTCACTGGATCCTATGTATGAGTTTATGAAAACTGAAGATGAGCCGCATACGGCATTAACTCTGTGTCTCCTTTTACTAAGCCCTTTAATTGCCTGCTCGTTATCTGCTGCCTTCCGCTCCCCCCAGGTGCGGTGTCCCTGGCGGGCAGAGACGCCTCGGTGTGGGGGGGTGCCTGTCCCACCCCACCGCCCAGGGAAGGGCAGGGGCTGGGGCAGGACATCACCCCTCTCCTGCCTGACAGAAAGCTGGAAGCTGGTTCCCTGCACAACACTGCTGAGGTGATGTCCAAGAGCGACAGAGATGGGAAAAGGGTGGAAACAAGCCTTACACACCTTGTTGGCACTTAGGGGCGAGGGAAGATACCTGCCACCTCCCTGAAGCCCAGTACAGCTCTCCCCAAGGACCTGAGGGGTCATTCACCCCTCCGTGACCTACGGCTCTTTATCTTGGCAGTATTTAAAGGAATTACCTATTTGGGGGATCAGATACCGCGTCTCTGGGTTTGGCTCATGAAGCAGTAACACATACATTCATCGGGCCCAGCTCCAGGACAGCACCGTGACTGCAGAGGGAATCCTCCCTCCTTCAGGAGACCATGAAGAGCAGGAGTCTCGGGACCTCGACGCGGCCAAAACAAACCGCCAACACGAGACACACACATACAGAAATAGCTGGGAAATAAACTTACGGGCATAAACTCCCACTGCATTCTGTGCTTTTCAAAAAGGAGAGAAGCTTCCTAAGGAGAGCGGAGCTGGCTCAACGCACCCATCGGCCACTTCAACGCGAATTGCTGCCACCAAGCAGCGGCTTACCAGAAAAAAGGTGTGAAAGGTCTGTAAGAATACATGCATTGAAAAGCTATCATGTCAGCAACCTGGAGGACCTTTTACACCCTTGCCAGGGAAAACAGGTCCCTCAGGGGAACTATTTATACTACAGAAAGATGCAAAAGCAAAGACAGAAGGGAATAACAAGGAGGAGACCCAGAGCTAAACAGTAAACTGGAAACACCTAGTCAAAGAACTTAGGTTTGGACCATCCCTACTCGCTGTTACACAACAGTAAAACCAGATTCATCCTACTTAACGTTAAACATCTAAATAGGGTGCAAGCTCTACCCAGTGCGGAGCTCCCAGCAGAACCTGTGGCTCTCCCATGTACGGGGAGCCAGGGAGACTGCTGTCCTGGTCCAGGAGCATCCATGAAGCACGTGATGCTTGAATGGATGTATCCAGCCACTCTTAGGATGCATCACAAGAGCGAGTAGACTGCAAGAACAATTTTCTTTAGAAGGGAGAAGGAATTGTTGGATACTTTTCTAAACATAATGCAATAATTTGAAAAATATTCAACCTTAATAGAAAAAATCTTCCAAGTCCAGACTGTAGGTCAAGCTTCATAACAGATATCTCTGCAGAGTTACATAGACTTTTTTTCCCCTTTATTTCAAACTGTTTAAATTCAGTGACTACTAAGGTTGAATTATGTAAACTTAAGGGTATTTAATAAATAAGTTATTTCACGTACAGAACAAAACAGGCTTAGTCATATTTAGCTATAATTTTTGACATCTGAATAAATCAAAAGCTAGGAAACAGGGGCGAAAAAATGCCAAAGATACTTGTTTTTAAAAGCCCCAAAACAAAAACCAAAATCCCAGCACATATGGACACCATGTATTTGTGGACTATAAAAAACATTATGTGTCAAAGAAATGATTTCTTATTCTACTGTCTTTTCAAATTATAAAGCAATCATTTAGACTTAATATTGAAAACTGTTGCCTTTTGTAAAAATGCATGTGCCTCATAATGCACACAGAACGGTTTCTTCACACAGACATGTTTACTTAATATATTAAGTAGCATACAGAGGTAATCTTTATGTTCACAGCATATAAAATCATGATTATTAATATTTTATACTAAAATAAGGTGCCAATTGGTGAATTTTCAGATATTAATCTCCCTGCTGAAGTCTATTTCCTTACTGTTTACATACAGCAATTCTCTTTTAAATTTTAAAAGTGGGAATCTTAACAGTGGAAAAATACAATTATAAAATGTTCTTTATTTGCAATTAGACTCCAAGGTTGCAGAATACTGTATCTGTCCCAATTTTACAGAACTGCTTAAGGCATTTGCCAACCAAGTTTCAAGAGGATTAGCTGTAATGAAAATGCAACATATGTAAATACAACCATGTATTTAAATGTCAAATATTTCAAACACAATAGAAAAATTACAAATTCAAAGTTATCTTTCCAAACATGTAATTCTATCACCCTCTTCCATGAAAGGTAAAAACTTGGAAACGGCAATTTTGCACTGTAAAAAACACAAAAAAGTGGTGATACGTTAACTTAGCCCTCTTAATGTATCTCATTATTGAACTGAACAGAGGTTTTTTATGAGCACACAGCATGTTCCACCTTTTAACACCAATTCCACATACTTCAGATCCACCTTGTAGACTCAGAAGAAACTTGTTCCTTGTGCTGAAGCTGGCAAAACTAAGGTATGGTAGGAACTTTAAAATGCACCTTTGTGCACTTTGGGTATCTTGTTTATTTGACATGATGTATAATATGAGCACAGGAGAATGAACGCAATTACACAGGAAAATAAAACCACGCAGCTAAAACTCCTCTGACTTCAGAGACATTTTTCTCATCTCTGGATGTGGTACAACCTTGCTGTGAACTCTTAGGTTTTCTACTACTTAGAGACAGACGGTTTCATACTGCTGAACAGAGATTACTGCTGTCTATCTAAATAGGGCTTACAGTGGCATCAGCATATTTTATTAACTCAGAACCATAAATCCTATTTTTATATGCTCTCAAAGACCAACACTCCTAGGGTCAGTTAAATTTACAACAGCGTGGCACCTACCAGGAAGAAGCTTCAAAGTGAGGATGTGCTCCTTTACAACAGCTCCTCAGAATTTCTGGTGTCTAGTGGAAGTTTAAAAAGCAATACCCCATACCTGATATTAAACAACAGTTTTCCAAGGAGATTTTTAGCTCACTGCAACATTACATAGTATCCCAATATACTTTAAACATGGAGGGGGGGGGTATGTTTCAACAGTTCTCCCTCCTTTACGTGAGAAGCATGGTCTTTGCAGATGAGCAGATCTTAACCTCTGCTCTTCTGTGACTGGGACAGTGAACACCTGTAAAGGGAAAATCTCCACATTTTTGAGCATTCAAGCAATACTCCTTTAGGTTCCATTGCATATTGGTACATGGAAGTGCTCTTATTAGCAACAACAAAATTATTGTTGTATGTATTTCTCTGCTATCCTCTGATCTCGCAGAGGAACAAAATTATAACCTGTATATATACTGTTAAGGACTGACAGCAAGATGAAAACAGAGACAACAAAGTCAAGGAAGCAACAGCCTAAAATAATGCAGACATTTTCAATTATATTCAAACTCTATGAACCCAAAGATCATTTACAAAAAATGCTTGGTTTCTGCTTACATGTAGCTTTCCTCTACTCCCTCGGAATAAATGGACTAAGCATCATAGGCGACTCCCAAACAAAATTTTGACTTTACAGCAGCAAAGATGCAGTTATCTAGATAAACACTGTTTTTTCACTGAGGTGCACCAAACATCATTTAGCCCCAGGCAATCCTCAGAAATACAAATCACATCCTAGTGTCTCCTCAGGGGAAGAACCAGCCTTGGCATCTCCCTCAGATTGCTCAGTGACACTAAACTCTGCAGAATAGTCAACAAGTTTACACAATGAAAGAAGAAGAGAAGTGCTGCACAACACTTTGCTGAACTTGGAAACACTAGAAGAAAATACATCCCTAACTCCATCCATTGCTCTGGTTTTCACTCCTTCAACCCCTACCCCGTAAGTGTCCTAAATCAAAACCAGCCATCACAAAGGTGAGTTTGCCCCACATTGTCAGGGCAAGCCCTCCACAATAAGAAGAGTCCTCAACTCCTTTCTAAGAATGGATCCCAAAGGCGGAATCATTCTATGTATCCCTATTACTTCAGTGATACTGCTATTAAATAGCTATAATTAAGTCAGTCACTGGTTCTTTAAAGATCTCTTTCTTATGCTAAAACCAGCCTTGTTTAAAAACAGAGGCTGTTACCAACGTTCTACAATTTGGGGATCTGATTTTAAAATAATAAACCGATTGTAAACATGATCTTCTCAAATTGCAGGCTGTTTACTATTTTATCTTATTTTTATTGTAACACAACACTGTTCAGTGGAATGTCATTCTCAAATCACAATTTAACAATTTAATGCTGTCACTGCTATGAAGAGAAAAACACTAAGCTTTGAAACCATTTGATCTCCTCATATCAAAACTGCAGTCTTCTACTGATTTCAGAATCTACCTAATTTGCTATTTTGTAAAAAACAGTAGAGACTACAAAAAGCAAAGAGCCAGAAGTAAACATTTTGATCAACCTAACTTTTGAAAAACAAAACTCTTGCTGCTCTTTTTTAGAAAAGTACCTTGACATTTAAAAACAAAGTGCGTGCATGTATGTGACTTGTTTACATCAGATAGAAATAAATCCCTCCTAAATGCACACAGCACAAAGTCTTCCTTTTGTAGTTTATGAATAATATTTAAGGAAATCCTTAAAACACTTCGGAAATCTTTTGACAATTTAGCAACCTCATCAATATAGCTGCTCAGATACCATGATGTACATCATCTATAGACTTCTGAAAAAGAAAAAATAATCAACTCAACACAAGCATGCCATTTTAGCATATAAAGAAGGGACAGGGTGCAATTATACTGCATGTACCAAGTAAGGTGTTGCAGTATCATACGGTATATCACCAGGAAACGGGAGAAGTGATGAGGCAGGAATAGTGATGACTTGCTATGACGTGCATGCCAACAAAAATACGGTTTGGAAGGAATTAATAAAGTGGTCGGCCCACTATGCATGCTAAATACTTTAAGCATGAAGACTTATAATAAATATGAAATTCAGCCATCCCAGTAAAATTACACAGAAGCTTCTTTCTTCAGATGCGTTCCAGCCTGCCTGTACATGAACGCGACACTAGCTTTGAGCAAGCTGCCACAACCTCTGGTTTCTTATGCCTCAAAGTTATTAGTACGTTTTTCAATTCAGAGATTTCCCAGTTGGGCAAGCCCCCACTCTGCTCACTGTTTTACAAGAACACTCTCCTCAGAGATACAGTGATCGCTCACAATGAAGTAGGTGATTTTTTAAGGCCAATCAATGTGAACAGTTTCTTAAGAGGGGGCAAGCAGGTTTAACAGCTCGCTACTACCACAAAGGGAATACTCCCCATCTCCTCTGCCTTCCTGCATCAGCCACTGGCTCCCACTGCTTACCTCATGCTGTCTACAGCCATCTCAGATCCCTTTGTGAGCCAACTCAACCACGGAAATGGCATAAAACAAACTCAGGCTCTTGCTAGGTTGGTTTTCCACTGTTTTACTGAGTGAATCTGACCCACAGAAGGGTCAGCTGAGCTCCAGGTCCAGCCCAAGGGAGGCTGCAAGCCCACATACATGAGAAGAGGGAAAGGGGTGTCAGGCTGAGGGCAGAGGACCAGGGGGAAACCCCTCTCTTAAAAAATGGCAACAGCGTATCATATGAAGAGATCAGCCATCTGTGAATCTACAACTCCGCTCCAAAACTGGTTGTCTCCAGTTACAATGTTCAGTTCATTGTTCAGTTACAATGAACATATTTCTAGTTCGTTCATATGTTCCCTCCTTACTTTCTCAAGCACGGGAGCTTTTATCTTCCCGAGACCTAATTCAGACTTGCTTCTCAGAAAATGCTGAGCTATGTCATAAGAGCATCGGTCATCCAGTAGCTCCAATACCTACTGCAATCCTGGCCAAACAAGCCCAGATTCAACACCTCTCCCCACCCTCATGATGGTCCCTAGAGAGCCAGGTGCCTTCACAGCATCCTCTAATATAAATGGCTGTCAAATGTCCAACAAAGGGCTTCGTTTACAAAACCCTCCACATAAAATACCAGTAACTTACAACACTACCTCACAGACTCTGTGCAGATCAGGGGACAATTTGAGGGCTACAGTCAAAATGGTACTCAATCTGTCTCACAATAAACCATATATAAGTATGTATACCACTTCCTTTCAGTTTACACAATGGAAATAAGCACTGGGGTTTTAAGTTACTTGTTTGTTTATGTAGTTGGGAGTAGCGAGGAGAAAACAGAACAATAAAAGGAAAAGAGTGTTTTACTGAGCCATCACATGTCCCATTAGAAAGCCTACTCTTGAATTTGCTAAACAGATTTACATATATGTTCTCTGCTGTTATGCTCACTTTCAGCCTGCGTTAAAGCAAATTGTGAAAAAGGAGGGGAGAAATAAGACTACTTTGTCACTAGCGTGTGCAGAGGCTACTGCCAATGAAAGCACCAGCTCAGCACTGAGAACTTTTAAATCATTCCAATGAATTTCTGGAAGAAAGGTCTCACACTTCCTGAAAACAAAATAGCAGGAACCAGGCAGAGAGATGATATTTGGGCACACATTTGGAGAACGAAGCACCATTTGGTCCTGCTAATCAACTGCAAGCAAGGCTCCCAGGTAGACATTATCCAAAGGTTATGTTCTAAGCTGTAATTAACGGTCAAAGATCTCAGGAGACAACAGATGGGCAAAACAAAATTACAAAAGAATTAGAGACAGGTTTCACTGGCGATATCGACAGCTTTCCAGGCTACTACCTAGTTCCAAATTAACGATGACTAAGCATTTTGTCACCAACAACTTGAAAAGCAGTTGTTCAAGCTTTCAAAATGTTAAACGGAGCTTTTAAAGGTTTTCAGAACACAGGACTTTACACAGACTTCCCAACTGAAAACTTGAATAGAACAACTCTCCTCTATGGAAATGTTGCTTAGAGAATATTTTATTACGCTGCCAAGTGCAACCCAAGATCCTAAAATGGACACTACACATTGTATATTGCCAAAGAATCTGCAGGAAGCTGCAGGTCCAAATTTAGACACACATCAAGCTGCTGATGCGCAAGTTTCCTGGCTGTGAACCTGTTTATTCAGTCCATTTTGATTCTCCCTACTCACAGCAAAGCACAGGTCAATTTTTTAGCCACAGCAAATATCCACATTTTTTCCACAGAAGCATCTATATTCTCCCCTTGACAGCTGAGTTAGTTCACTATCAGAAGTACTTATCTGTGATAATGGGAAGATAGGGACCTTACAACGTGCAACACCTAGAAAAGTACAAGCTACTGTTCTGAGCACAAGTATGTTTTTATGCAGATTTAGGCATTATGGCAAATCAGAACCTCAACATGGTGACATTAGCATTTCATGTCAACTCCAGTGCCTTATATGATAATCTATGATTAAAGACATTTTGTCCAGGTGCAAGAGTCCAGGTTTCTTCTTTCATCTTAGCACAATCCCAAAGGATCTCTCCTATCATGTGACAGTGTTACTTGTCTCCTCCAGAATCCTGGAATGGCAAGAACTACCATCAAGACAGCTCCACAGCAGATCCGATCACAAGAGCTTTGCAGATGGCTCCAGGTACAACCCTACTGCAGCTGAAGTTTACCTCCTGGTTGAGCATTGTCTTTCAAGACCTTCCTTCCCAGCTTGCTCTCTTTCATGTTGACTGGACTGTTTCAGAACAGCACGAGTCAGCAGAAAATTAATGCCACACATAAAACTACGAAAAATAAAGCATATTTATCAACTTAGTACGCTGAAACAATTTAGTGAAGTCTAAGAAAACTGGAGTTGATGCACAACTAGACCACGCTGAAGACAGTATCACAGAGTTTACTGAAATTTTCCAATCAAATTATTTTGTAGCAGAAATCTCAATTTTTCTACTCTCTCTCAATTGCTGGTTTCTCTTAAGAATTTTTTCATTCCATTATTTTAAATTTACAGGAGTATCTCTGAGATCCTCCCTCTGATGATTCTTCCTATTTCCTTCCCAGTTTCAGTCCTTCAGATATTACCCCGCCTTTTGTATCTCCCTCAGAAAGAAGGGCAGCTTTCCCACGGTACAAGCTACGGCTCTCCTCCTTTCATTCCTTCCATTTATAGTCTTCATCATTATGTTTAATAGAATGAAGGAACCCTACAGGTTCCTACTGAACAAAGAGATTTACAGCAAAAATAGAAAACTGAGATGGTATTAAGACAGTGGAGTTTATAGGTAGCTGCAGGAGATGAGCACAAGAACACCTGGGAAAAAGTAAAGTATGGTACTTAATGCCAAGGGAATCCTCTCTCAAAAATCCTTAAAATTTCTCTGTTTTGCTGTTCACAGTACCCAGTAGTCAAAGACCTTCTGATGTAAAATATTTCAGAGATACGTCAAGAAGCTCTACAAGGATACAAGGGATTTTATTATACGCCAACAAGATCTAAAAATATGCCAGTTCTCTTGTAATAATGATTTTTTTTAGTAGCTTGTAACTTTTTAGTTTAGACCAATAATATTTGTACAACTGAGATTCACTGTGGCGTTGCCAGTTCTCAAAATGTTATTACAGATATTTTTATACCGGTTTTCATATATCCCATGTAACTCTAAAAGAACTTCGTGTCTCAAAAAAAAAAATTGTACCTCCTTATCAGAGATGGAGTAAAGTTCAAAAATGCATACCTGAAGCCTTCAATCTACAAACAAGGCTTTTAAAAATATCAAAACCAATGAAAACTTTATCATACATTCTGATGCCTCTGAATTTTATGTGAGTTCCTAAACACATGTGAAAAGGGTTTGAAATTACTGAATCCATTTTACTGTCCCATTCTCCTTCTGAAAGGTGACACGTAACATTCTTTAAATAAGTGGGACCAACACAGAGATGAAAAAACTTGGTGCTTTTTGATATAAAAGAGAAACTCATTTTGTTACAAGGCATAAGGAGTGATGCAGAAAGCCAAGCAAAAGCTGGAAAAAAGATGAGGATTGTGCATATCCACACCAAGCTATTAGGGTCACCCTCAGTGCTAACTAATGCGTCCACATTTAAAATGTAGGATGTCTACAGAAAGCTGAAATCATATCAAAGACCATGGCTGCACATTTATTTTAACAGGGTTTGACATGTTACATCATGTTGTCAGCCTCAAAAGCATTGTAACAACTGGGAATTTGTTATGAATTCACGTTAAAGGCCTTTACACAGAGGGAAGGTGCTGACATAAAAGCACGGGAGAGGTACAAAAGGTAAGCACTTCTTGCCAGAGGAAGAGTCCCGTCTCACCCCTCTCACCTCTTCCCTTCTTCACAGGTGTCCATGTCAACACCAGTGCCAAGGGAGGCACAGGATAAAAGAAAAGGAGAAGTGTGATTGCACTTCCCAGAGCTGCTTACCTTCATGAAGCCCCAGCTCCCTGGACTGGGTGGCAATACCCCTGTAACAACTTGCTACAAACATGGAATCTCCCCACCTGAAACCCGACTTCAGAAACTCAAGTAGGAGGGACAAAACAAGTGGAGAAACACTCAGCCCCTCAGTTTAAACTAGATTTCTGTTTGCTTTTAATGATGACATCATGTTTCTACCTAAAGCATGATGCTAACTCCCTCTGAATAGATTTATCTCTCTGAATAAATCTGTTTATTTTAATAGTACGCATATTCTGTGTTGAGGAGAAGCTGAACGAGAGTAGAACAGACACTTATCACAACTACACAAAGCAGAGTGTGGAGGCAGGACCAGGCATGCTCCTGGGCAACCAAACAGGCACGGCCCAGCCCACCTCTTACAGAGAACAAATGACTGAGACAGAGACACCTACACATCAAAATATCACACACGGGAACCAAAAGCAAGTCCAAAGAGCAATTATTAGATTGGAAGGCAGACAATTTTAGACAGCAAAAGTTCACTCTCTGTGTTCCTACAGTTGATTACCATTCCTTGCCTTTGACAATGCAGGTTTTATGTTACTCAGAAAAAATTCCTGTAGTCACAAATGATGTTCCTGTATCCAGCACCCAGCAAGATACACTTATGTTTACTTAAAGTTCAGTCTGTAACTTCCTGTGATTACTGTGATTTGTTAATTACTTTTGCTTCTTTAAGATAAGGTAATTGGCATTTTAAAAATCTGGGCTCAGATCTTCACTGGACAGAACATCATACATAATATTTAATAAAAGAGTAACAATATACTACAGTAAGCGTATAATAATTTAACTATATGCTATGTGATCAGGCTAGCAAGGGGAAACATCACGTCTATGCATGTCAATTTAAAGTTCCCATATTTCAATGCTCAACAATAACATCTCATCAATTTATTTATCTTCTTAAGTCAGTCACTTGTATGAAATGGCATACAGTTTACAACTTAGCAAACAGAACGTATAATATACAAATAAACATTAGGGTTAAATTTCAAACAGAAGATTGGCAAACGACCCATTTGCCCTTATGACATCAGTACCAAGGTTATACCTAACCTTAAGGACCAAGCCTTCAAGAATAAATGACATCTAAGAAAACCAAGGGTGTTTTGTTCCTCGAGGACATGCAGAGCACTACTGGCAACAGTCCTATGCTGATGTAAGACACAAATCAGCTAAAAACAGTGGCAATGAAAAAAAACCACAAGAGCCAGCAAATACCACCTCTCAATGGCAGATCAAACTCAGCAGCTGAGCAGAAGGTAGTAGAGGACAAATCGGTTTGAGAATAAGAAGTCATGAGGTCCAGAGACAGCTGTTACTGAATGATGTCTCTTAAGAGACAGGATATTTATCTCCTGTTGGAGGATTTAAGTCTGCTTTCTCCATCCATGTTAGACATTAGCATTCTGTTAATTGGCTGAAATAGCTTGTCAATGCTATTTTTAGTAAAGAACAACAGCCACTTTCATTCTTCAGGCTTAATATAAATGCACAACCCTACACAGAAAAGGGGAGAGGGATGGGAAGGGGAGGACTCTGATTCTGCCATGCGTACTCTTTATTGCTGCCATCCTGTTTTCACAGGGGAGAGCAGTATTCATCGGGGCTATGCACGTTTTCTTTCTTCTCTCTTCTCTTTGGTGCTGATGTCGACACACAGAGAGATTCCACTAGAAATGGCAGCACTGTTAATTATCAAAGGACACCCTAGGCTGAAGCTGCGCTGGTACACACTGTATCCCACACCTTCCCGAGCTGCAGTGCTGTGCTCCGCAATTAAAGTTTATGCAGACTCTAGCCTTTAGAGTTTTTCAAAATAATTTTGAAAATGCTAAATGTTACTGACCAGCCACCTGAAATTTTCATGGTCTGTAATCCACAGGTATTTTCACACTGACAAACATCTTATTGGTTGACAGTAATGTTCACCTTTGCAGGACCAGTAGAGGGTCCACTATCAGGGTGACTGAATGAGAATACAAAGAAGGGCATTCCAGGGGGTCTTCTAGTTCCCTCTAAACCACAGAGAAATAAAAAACTTCAAAGAACCCAGAAGGAGATGGGAAAGCCAGGCAAAAACAGATGTAGATGAGGAAAGTTATTATACTAAAAATAAAAATAAAGTATGTAAACTTCACATTTTTCAGCTGAATGACAGTCCACATGTATGCTCACACTGTGAATGGCACTAAGCCATTAAGCATCTGTCATAAATTACCTAGCAGAGGACCTCAGAGGCCTCAGGGAAACAGTCATCATCAGTCATCAGTGTCTCAGACACCACATCATGCCTGATGAAGATGTGAATGCATTTCCATGTGGTTACTCAACAATAACTTGGGCTTCAGTAGGAAATTCCAAATCAAGTTAAAAGATCCCACTTGTGGCCATTCATTGAAAATCTTGACACCAATCCCTATTCAATAAGGGGGCAGCAACCATACAGAAACCTCAGATGCTTTCACCAGCAGGCATGCAGGCTCTGCCCACGCTAATAAACCAAAAGGGCCAAGACATTACTCAGGTGCTGAATCTGTGAATACAAAAACACAGTGCTCGCTTGTGTCGCTCTGACATCAAGCATCTGAATGAGGAAACTTGCAGGTCTGAGGTTTAGAAGGAAAACCTGGGAGTTTAATATAAAATGCAGCCACAAATTGAGAAGCATAGAAGTTCTCCTCTGAACTTACTCAGCCTTCAAAAAGATGTGTATGGAAATACAGATCTGCATTTATCCCACTCTTCTTGCACCTTCACGGAAAGGTGGAGCCACAAGCAGGCAGTTAAGAGGTTACAAGACAGTCCTACGTGACTGTGCATCTAGGTTTAAATCAAACCAGCCACTGGACAAATAACAAGCCCAATAAAGCCTTTGATGAACACAGAAAAGGGCAGAAAACAGAGGCCTACTCTTTCAGCAAGCACGAGCAGAAATGGGTGGCATATGGGCTTTTACAGAACTAAGGGAGAGGACGCTGGATCTGGTAAAACACATACTAAGTGTCAAACACACTCCTAGTACTTATATGGACTGGTCTAGTTGAAGTAAAGGGCAATACTCTCAACCAGTACTCACAAAACACTCACAAAGCTCTCAAAAGTCTTCAGCACCCATAGTGACACTGGAGTATTTTGGGAAAGTGGCAAAAGTCAGAGAGACTAATCTGTGGGCAACAGTTAAGAGGAAGAGAAGAAATCTTCCAGGTCTTCACCACAAAATGAAGAAAATCCAGGCACTGTAACAGTCTCAAATATTTTGGAGACCTGTAATGATCAGGGCCCTGCTCAGACTTACCAGAATTCCCAGCAATACAGCAACTGGATGAAATCCTTCCAACAGCCCACCCAAGCACGATACCAATAATGCCCCGAGAGCAAGCCTGCACCCTGACCTCTCGTTTGGCAGAAGCATCAGCACCTCCGGCCAGCGCAGGAAGTAAAATTGATTAATGCTAGGCTGACCCCCCCTTGGAAGGATGCAGATGAGGCAACCAGAACAGATCTCGGGTACACCCTCAAGAAAATGTGACCCTGTTTCATGGATCTGACAAACAGCCAGAAGAACAGGGAGAACAGCTGATCATCTTCGCTATGTACCAACCGTATAGGGCCTTCGTGGAACAGAGAAAATGTTGCACATTTCTGCTCCAGAACAACATCCTTTGATGATCCCTACAGCCTGGAAACCTCACATGGATGTATTCCAGAAGCATGCTCAAGTTCCAAAACAAGTAACATGAGGCTCATACCCCTGCACAAACTTCAGCTCTTTGATGATGGTATTTACCAGAACAAATGGGATTTGCCAGGCATCACAAGATTTGGGGAAGGAACTGGAGGAGTTCCCGATGCTGCTACCATAGCAGAAGTTTCCTGTATTTTGAGGAATGGCAGCCAGCCTGCTGAAAGGGTACAAGGCAGGAGAGCACACAGAGGGGAGACATACTTAGTGTTAGGTGATGCGTGGCACGAGGCATCACAGAGGTTAGCTGGGAAGTGTATTGTCAGAAAAGGAAAGCACAGACTAAGATCTGTTCACAGACAAAAGAGCTCCCACAAATTGAGAGTTAATAGTTCCTCCAGTGATCCCATGAATTTGCAGTAATAGAACTTTTGATTCAAGTGTTCACCTCGGAACCCAGATGTTTGGAAAGAGACTGAGTCATTTGCAGAGATTCAGGTTTTGCACCTTTCTGGCACCCTTTATTGAGCAAACAATTGCAGAAGTAAATTAAAAAAGGCACACAGATGATACACAAGAAGTTAACAGCAACGACTGCCACCACCATGATGAAAATTTCAAAGGTAACAGACAAGACACATGGAAAGACCCTGAAATGAACACGGCTATCATTTGAGAAGAAAGTAAAATATTGACAAGGTATATAAAAATATGCACCTATGATACTAAAAAGTTGCAGACCACCTATTGAACAACCAAATGCTACCTAAATCCACACTGAATTCCAGACCTATGAATACAGTGCCAAAACACCTTTTCCTCTCGGCAAGAAACAACCTCTGTATAATTCGTTCTACTGGGATATTCTGCAACTGGCTGTAAGGTACCAGTAACGTAAAGCAAAATCCATCCACAGATAGAGCATGCTTTCACGAAAAGGGTGTATAAAAAGGACACAGAAGCAGGGACACATTGTGAGGTGCATCACACAAGTCGTTCATTACGCCTGGCACCCAAATATCTGGTGTTTTATTATACCAAGATTGTAGAAAATGTGTCCATCTTGCATCAATAAAAAGAGTGAAAATACGTGTTAAGGCAGCAGATGGCAAAGAAAAGCATAAGATCCCCAGACAGCATCAATCCTTCTGCCAGCCTCTACGTCATGACCTAACAAAGTTGGTATCTACAGTTGTCTATGATCTCAACCATAGCTCAGGCTGTTCAGATCGCCATCAGGAGGAGCAAACTGCCTGAAGAGGGCATGGGGATCGTGTGGGGCCTTGTTCCTGACTGGAGATACGACCTAGGAATTGGGTGTCCCTCACAGCTCTGCAGAGTATGGAACTTCACTTATCTAAGAATGGAAGAAAGAAGAAACATCTAACAGGAGGTCCCTGGCACATGCCTGGAGCCAAGATTAACATCGCACCATTCAGACACCACATATCAACTGAAGATTCTATCATCGTCACAGAGACTAGCAAGAATATTCTGTCATCCACTTGTGCTTCAGAAGACATTGGAGTGCAGTCTTCCAGTGTGAAAGGAAAGAAATCTGAAACAGGCAGAATCTTCTCCAACAGTTTAATTTACCAGATAAAACTGCAATGATGCAAATGAACAGCCTTATCTCCCCACTCTAAAGGTGTAAATACACCGATTGCTGAATTGCAAAGATCCATCCTTCCTGAATACAGCAGCTGCTTCCAGGGATGAAGAGTTAACAGGGATGCAGAGAAAGTCCACACTCCCCGGAGCCTCCTGTTTCTTGCCAAGTCCTCCTGGTGGCAGAAGGAGAGTAGGCTGGAGCAGAATGTCTAGCTCTAAAATTACCTCAACGGGGGCACTCTCATACAAAATGCCCATGCATCAGGCTTTATCATGCTCCTACCTCTTTATTGAGGGGAACCCTAATATAGTCTGTGACCACTTAAGTAGGTACTTGAAGGAGAACTAGTCACCATGGTCCCCCATAACCTCTCCGTGCAGGAGTAAGACTGGCGATCAACTATCAGACAACATTCTCAAGGTGCGAATACCTTACACACACTCATGGGTGAAAAAAGTTTGATCTTGAGAAGGCAAATAGGAAGACCTTTTCTTACCATAGGGCAAGAAGAATGACAAATCACTGTTGCATCATTAGCAGGCTTTTAGCCTCAATAATGCAAACTGCTTCTGGAGAGATTTCTGTATCGACCAGATCAAAACAAATTGAAACAGTGATAGCTCAAACAAAAGCCTTTATGAAGGAGATACAAAAAAAAATTTGAAACATTTTTCAAGTAATATTTGGCAATATATACACTTACCACATGGATGCATGTAAAGGAAATTATAAAATGCCACGACAGGGAATATATCTAGTAACTTCACAGTAGCAAAATCTTTTATTCAAAATTTTCATTTCAGACACTAACTGAACATCAAACCACACAAACTGTGAAGTTAACGCCATATGTTTATTACATTACTTTATTTGTCCCCCACATCTTTTTTCACGTAAACATTTCTTTCACATCGCTTTCATTTTTAAAATTCAACAACATAACTGGTGGTTGATGTCGAGGCCTAAAAGGAAGCTCTCACACAAAACCATAAAGTTTTTCTTGTTCAAAGTGAAACCAATAGAAGACTCTGAGTTACTAAATTAAAGGCCAGAGATGAAGAAAACTGCAAAATTTCCTCTCAGAAAAACAAAACAAGCAAAGTTTTAGGACACTGCGTTATTAAAAAAAAAAATCAAAATGGAAAACTGCAGAGCAGCATACTCTTACCAATGTTGATCTGCAGTCAATTCAGAAGAGAGTAATGCTGGCTCATTATTGTCGATGTTAGCATGATAAGAAATAGTGTTAGTTAAAGATAATAGTCTCTCTACTCAACCATAGTAGTAAAGATATAGCTAAATTAGAGCACATAAATTATTCATTACAAGAGGCCTGATTTTGCACTATATCTGTATTACTTTTAAGTTGCAGGTTACTCTTATGGATAGCAGAGATTTTTATTGGAAAATCCTCATGATCTTTGCAACTTTCATGGGAAGGGAAACCAAAATAACAACATATGTCTTGGTATTAAAGACTTAAGGATTCTGCAGTTCAGGGTTCCCTTCTCCATACCCTAAAAACAGACCACATGTAACAGCAAGAGGAAAACAGACCTCCTGTATTTTTCATCTGCAACACTGTCAGCCCATCTTGTCAAACCTTCTCTTAAATATAAATGTTTCTTTAAAATACTAGAGTTTGAAAAAACAAGATTTTTCCAAATAAAAGTGGAATTACTTACAGAATTAACATGTTTGTTTGTAACTCAGTATGCTTTAAAAGTCAGCGTAAAAGTTCCACATCTGTAAGTAAGAACATTTTCAATACTATGAAGTATTTTGCATTTCATAAGCAAAATGAGTATGCAGCACATTGCATTCCAGAACATTTAAAATACTTTCAAATAATTACCCTCATCGGCATGTAACTTCATTTTTTTTGGTAGAGCTACTTCAAAGTTTTGTCTAAACTATGTGGTAAGAAAATATCATTTTATTTTGCACCCAGACACCAAAAGGACATTTACTATAGAGCCAAAAATCACTATTTTCCATTCCTAAATACAAGGCGGTATTCCTACAGCTCCTAAACACAACTTTTCCCCAAAAAAAATACATCTAACCTTTAAAACATTGTTTAAAATTGCAGCCTGTACAAAAAAAATGGTTCTACCTTCGTCCTAGAGCTCTTTTGCCTTTGCTTCAGTTCCCCTTCCATGGTGAAGAGGTGCAGTGTTGTAGTCAGTCCAACTCAGCCTCACACAGGGCACCAATTGCTGCAGCACAAACTAGCAGGCTGCAAGAAGGCTTTCACCATTGGTCAGATTCTACTGTCCATGCTGTCTCCTCTGTCCTCCAGAGGCCAGACCACACTGCTCCTCCTCCATCTGACACACACACCCCACCCCACAATACTCAGGGCTATTTAACCACTTAGCAGGAACGAGCTACACCTGCACATCATCCATGTCAATCAACCCACCGCCTCTAAGGCAAGGCCACAGCTGCATGTTATCAGTGCTAATCAACCTGCTGCCTTCAGTCCTCTGCAGCGCAGAAGTCATTGAGGAATGGCTACACACCGCTTTCCCCCCAGGAAAGTACAGCTCTTCTTCCCTGGTTCCTGTCTAGGTGTTCCAAGCTCTACCTCTGCCTGCACAAGCAGAGAGGTGAGAAATGCAGGCAAGAAGCAGAAACCCCTTCAGGAAAGGTCACTGCAACGAGCCCCATGCAGCCAGTGCTGCCGCCTCCTCCCAAACCTACTGACTGTGCCAGCTCTCAAGTGCCTTTTCCCGCTGCGGTGCTAGTGGCCGCTGGCTGGACCGTTCTCCCTGGCTGCAGGCCGTCCTCCCTGTCCTCCCTGCCCCGTCCTGCCCTCAGCCCAGCAGCTGCTGCTATGGCCCACCACCAGCGTCCCAGTGTGAGCCATTTTCCCCACACAGTTTGAAGTGTAGCAATACACAAAGACGACATTTGTGGATACTGGAGAGAAGGCGTTTACATGCTGAAGTCCTAAAAAGCTTTGGAAATATGCAATCCACCTGTGTTTTTGTAGGAATGTTGCACATCAGAAACCAGTATCTACCAGAACAGGAAAGACTGGTAAAGGAAGTTTACCTTATGCGCTCTTTGAACTATGGATGAAATAACTTAAGTTTATCTTAAAATTCAGTGCCATAGATAAACAGAAACATAGAACAATCACATCATGTCTCAAACTGTTTATTAAAAAAAAGGATGGAATATACCATAAGC
Organism: Falco naumanni; assembly: GCF_017639655.2. NCBI lineage: Eukaryota > Metazoa > Chordata > Aves > Falconiformes > Falconidae > Falco > Falco naumanni. The sequence goes on along the minus strand of NC_054058.1, from coordinate 79,220,322 downwards.
AGTATGGAGTCATCTCTAAGTAATGCTGGTCAAGTTCAATTAAGTAGAACACATAATTTCAGTGAACTGTGATCACCATTGTTTCAAATTAGCATAACTACAATATTAATTAAGCATTCTTAGAAAGCGAGATTAATTAGGTGTGAAGGAGGATATGAAATATCCAAGCCTAAAAAAACTCCCTACAAATCTTCTGCAACACTGTTATTACAGACTAATTCTTTTTCCTAATTTGACATGCTAAAGATTATTTCCTACACTACAGAATTTTTAGACTGATATATCACAGTACGACAGCACCATCACATTAGGCAACTAAGCATGTTTCTTCTGCCACCCTCCACTTCTGTAAGCTATCCTGAGCAGTTCAGGAAATCTTCCAGTGGAAAATAGTAACATACTACCAAGTGATAACACTTTTCAACCATGATCTGATAAACCAGCTCTCAAGCACTCCATTAAAGCTGTCCAGAAGCTCTGCAACTGCTTCACTTGAATTAAACAAAGTGTACGAGGCAGTCATTAATCAAAAAGAAGCAATACCGTGAGTTCTTAGATCTGCATTTAGTGTTTGTGTTGTTTTGTGCATGTCTCTACCACACAACTTTTAACACACCAAAAGTTTTGTAATAGTAACGCTGCACAGCTTTGCCAAATAGATATCTGCAAACTGTGACCTGTAAGTGGGACTGCAGCTTGGAAATCACATTTCCTCAGCCAGCAGAGGGAATACGAGATGGGTATTTTCTGCTGAAAGGGCTCGGCACTGTAACAGGTAACCCTGCAGACTTCCCGCTGGAGGGGGGCTTCACTTGACTCTGAAGAAACCAGAGTAAACATCAGCATTAGTTTGGGTCTCAGTTTTCTAAAAATTGTATTTCTAAATGCTGTAATGGCACATGCAGCTAAAACAGTTTTTCTTCCAGAGTTTCCTACAGAGCTCTTGAAGACTACCTACTAGCAGTACAGGCCTACAAAGAAGAGAAAGAAGGGAAAACACACAAAAGAAGAGCTTTAGATTTCATTTCTCCTTTTGTTCCATGCATATCCAGTTCTCAAAATTAATAAGCAGTAACCACCACAAAACAGAGAAAGGAGAACTACTGCTACAAAATGCCTCATTGATTCTTTCTTTGCAAAATAAACATGAAAATCATTTTCTAAAATACAGAATTCTTTTTACTTTTTGTCAAATGTGGAGAGGAACTGAGATGCAGCTAAAATAACAGGGAAAGGCAGAGAGGTTTTTGTTATATTCTTTTATTAATCTAATTAACTACGGAAAGAAAAGCCACAGCATTGAACAAGCAAGTTTCTCTTCATACTTGTTCCACTTCAGAGAAGACAGCTTCCCTTTCTATCTATATTTTCTCCTGGTTTGAGTTGTCAGTGCTTTTAAATGCACCACATAACGTCTGTCAATCTAGCCTAATTTTGATTTTCTCTAATTTCCTCCCACCACAGTTCCATAATCCCTGAGAGATCCTTCCCATGAGAACAACAGCCAGAGGTCAGTGATCTTGGGACTGCCCAACACTTTGGGTCCTTCTCTCCTTCTGCTGCACAGCACAGAGCTTTCTACTCCTCTGGGAGCTGAGCCCAGCCAGGACTTGTTTCAGAAACCACTTTGAGAGAAAAGAGACTCCACCTCACTTCTCCTGCTGCTTCTCACTCCCATCTTTTCTACTGTACTCACCATCACAGATTTCTTGTACCAGCCCACAGTTCTGTTTCTCACCAGCTGCTCAGGGCATGCACTAGAATCCTGTTTTATAAATCATGAGAGAGAAGTTAAGCAGAGGACAGGATTTAAGTTGAGGAGAGGGAGAGTAGCTGTCCAGCTGGAGAAGAAAAGACAGCGATGCCATGATACTGCTGCTCCTGAAGTCTGTATCAACATTCATGAGTTATAATGGATGTAATATGGCAAGGAGATGGAAATAAATAAAAATATAAGGATGCTGCACTAAGTTATCTTGCCTCCAAGAGCATTAGTCTTTTAGAATAAGACTCAAGAAGAAAGAACCTTCCCAGCTTCAATCCTATCAGCAGTGCTGGGAAAGCAAGCCACTAGCCCAAAATCCCAGCTCATAATGAAGCCTTCATGTAACTTCGAGATCATATCACCTCCTCGGCATGGAAGGCTGATGGAGAGAAGACTTAAAACAGTTGCCAAGTTTAAATACTGACAGATTGTGGCAAGTTGTAGCATTGCTGATGGACTTCTGAATCCAAAAGTCCTTTTCCTCCACTGGCCTAAGATCACCAGAGGCCTCATAGAATTTTTTTTCCTTTTTTTAACCAACTATTCTGACAAGCAGCAGGCCAAACAACTGTTGAGGCAAAACTGAAAAAATTTATTACCTAACCCAGAGTTACGGTTTTATAGAACCCTAAAATTACTACATTCAACTCCACACGTGTGCTCAGACACCTTCAAAATTAGGGTGATTAAAAGAAATTGTATACGTGGAATAGATGCCTCCTTTGCACCTCATCTCCCATTCAGTATAACAGGAAAAATTATTTGAACATGGAAGACAAATTTGTCAGGAAATTGGGGAAGGAAATGGGTGCAGCAAAGAAATAAAGACCAAACAAATGGCAAAAAATGAGCAGCAGAGTTGACAGCAAAGTGTATCTACCTTACATTTATCAAATTATCTGGAAAAAACAATGTCAATTACAACAAGGAGAATAAATATTTGTATGTGTGTATGCTATATGTAGCAATAAATGTTTCACAGGATGGGGAACACCTTCCTAGGAAATAGTAGCTGTGAAAGAATTAGTGGTTAATCATCATGAATACGAACTAGCATGGTCAAAGGACTAACGCAGTCTCTGAATGTATAATCAAGGAAACCTGAGAAGTGATGCTACCTGAGCATTTCACACTGGGGTCACTCCTACTAACACAGTGTCACTCGTCTGACAGCCACAATACAAATGGGACACTGCTCAAATGGGGCGGATTCACAGAACACGCTTTTAGGTATCATTAAATGGCTAGAAAACAGGCCTGGCAGTGAAAAAGTGCATCTGTTTACCAAAGAGAAGATTATAGGATGTATAGTCCTATAGACAGTCCTATAGGCTGTAAGATGAATATAGACTTACAGCCTGTAAGTATCCAAACACAGGGCAGAAGCTTAACCCTTCTATTCCTCCCTCTCCTTTCTCTAAGGAAAGTGTAACAACATCCCGGAAAGCTGAAGCAAGACAAATTCAGAGGAGAATTTAGGGACAAGGACCAAACACTGAACTGCTAACCACTAAAGCTGGCTACTGAAGGCTACAAAGGTTTTTCCATCACTGACATTTTTCCCTCCCTTTACCCCACCTCCACTGAGCCCGGCTGTTTTTCCAAGAGGTATGATTTACTTCAGTCTTTATTGGTCTTAAAGCAGAAACAGAGGAAGTCCTCGCTACAAAGGAAGCCATACCCAAAGATTACAGTAGTTCTTTACAGGCTTAAAAGCTGTTCAAGTAGGACAATAGCTCCAACCTCTTTTACTCCTTTACACTCATGACACACTCATCAGCCAGGAGCGCCCACCAGGGACTAAGGCCCTGCTCTACTCCATCCGGTATAAACACAACACATAGGTAATCCCTGCAGGGAAAGCTGAAAACCCAAACGTATGACACAAAGCAAACCATGTGGATTCAGAGGGAGAGCAGGAGGAATCAAGGAAACAATACGGGTCAGCAGGAAAGGCAGGTGCCCTCCCATCTGCGTCCATCCATTGTCACGTCTTCTGCAGGCAACACAGCAAGGGAGAGTTTTAATGAGGGATTTGAAGTCAGACAAGTTTACACCAAAAATAATTTTTAGTAGTGAGGATAATTACCAGTGGAGCAAGTTACCAAGGGCTGTCATGGGCTCTCCGTCACCAGGAGCATTTTAAAAGTGTTGATTTTTTTCCCAAAAAATATATGCTCTACTTCAAATAGAAATTAACTCAAGAAGTTCTATAGCTACTGTTATGCTGAAGATCTCAATGGTCCCCACTGGCTTTACAGACTGCATTTTCCAAGTAACTCCTGCCCCTTTTAAAAAAGGGTATCATAATCTCATGTTAAACATTAGTAAAATCAGTTTATGGAGTCCCACAAAACTCAAAGAATTATTTGTAAGACGCATCAGCTACAAGACCATCCCAGCACTCTTTTGCAATTTTTGTTTTTTTCCCCTGCCATGAAATAAATAAACTATATATAAGTAAATACAGAGAAGTGGACTTCACTAAGCTCACATGCCTACCATACAATTAGGTCATTTACACAGTTGAATGAATTGTTGAGTTCTTCAATGATAGTCATAAAAATATTACAGTAAATAAAAATTACAGTAACACACTTGTGCTACATAACTTACTTTGCCTTAAAGAAATTAAATGAAACACAAAGATCACCAAAGACTAGAGTGTTAAAAAAGGAAGCAATCTGCAAACCATCCTTTCAGAAAAGACAGAGACCATTCACTAGCAAGTTAAAATAACATATATATCTAACAGGAAGGAGCATAAAGAAAAGACTTACTTTACTGTGTTAAAACATTACTTAAGTTCTCACACTAGCAAATCAAGGAGCTTTGGGCAGTACTCAGTCGGTCACAGAATCACAGAAGTCTGATGTTGGCAGGGACCTCGGGAGGTCTCTATTCCAATCCTGCTCATAGCAGGCTCAACTATGAGATCAGACCAGGCTACTCAGGACTATCAAGGCATCAACAATTTAATACTTAATTTAGGAAACAAGAACTTAACATCCCTGATATAGAATGACCACACTAACCGCATTAAGCATACAAGCAAAGAGGTGTGTAACATAAATAAATTTGTGTTTATCATCTACTCATTAATACATTGTAAAAAATTGTATTTGTGAGCCTCCTAAAACTACCATGCAGGTAAAGTTTTAATCAGTTTAAGCACTCTTTTTCAAGTACTACTATACATATACCTGCACACTGGTTCCTTTTAAGACCAAGTTCACATTGCTGGATAAATTCCAAAAATACTTAAACAGTGTGCCTTTGAACATTACAATGTGTATCTTTCCAACAGCAAAATTTTGAACTAATCAGGCATAGCTGACATCTATGAGATCCTGGGAATAAAAAAAAAAACAATTGTCGAGTAAAAAAGTCTGTAAAACCATGTTTTGCATGATAGATGTTTTCCAAAGTGATTTACCTAACTTTAAAAGCATTCCTTCTGATAAACAACACATTAAGGAATTGATAATGGGCAAGGTAAAATTGTAAGAAGGAAGTGAGATCTTGGTCAAATAGTTAAGGAGACAATGGAAAGTGCCCTATTACTGCATTTACATAAAAATCCCCATGTTGCTGGGAATATAAATCTCCTAACAAGGTACCATAATGCAAGGATAAAAAAATCAGCATTCTGAAGTGTCCTCTATAGGTTAACACAGATAGTGTCTTGGACTACTTTTAAAAAGCTTCTTTCGCATTTTCACTGACATAGACCTCAAATACAGTATCACAATTAAACCCACTAAAGTTGACCAGCCTTTGTAATGCTCTTCCAGAAACATTTCTGAGGATGTTTAGTCAATATATATATTTTCCTTGCAAGCAGAAATACACTCTAGTAAGAACTTCACCTTCATAACATTTGTAGAGAGTATGCTCAGATCATTCCTCACATGAGTAGTCACAGCCAAGCATGTTTAGTTTGTTCCAGTTTTTAAAAATCTTGACAGGTATCTTGAAGGACTGAGGAAAAGAGAGGAACGTGCCAAACTACTATACACATGGACTAAGTATATGCAAAGTCTGTAAGAGTCAGCTTTTCATCTTCTGAATAATAAACCATAATAAATGTCTTTATGGGTAATAAACTGCAACCACATTATTCATGCTGTCAATGGTGCCTACTAGTAACATACAACCATTTATTTTGAGGTAGCTGTGATAAGTCCTTCACCTAAGCAAGACTCAATCACTGATACATGAAGAAACACATCAACTCTGGATGCCTTTCCAATGTTGTAAAGTTTTGTGAAGTTTGGACAGAATTCCAGGTAATCCCTGATCAAACGTCATTAATACAGACATTTGATGTACTGATGTATCTAGAGCCAGAATTCAACTGAGAATTCACTGTGTCTACCACATGGTGCTGGCTCAATCTGCAATTTTAAGACTCAGCATGGAGGTAGCTACACCGCTGTGTCTGCCAGCTACGAGGACAAATAGCCTTGGGAACCATCTAGAGAGTGGCTGCATCCATACAAAAGCGAGACCCCTTCTAACGTTGAGGCAATAAAGAGGCCTGTATCCCAGACATATGGGACTTTGGAGGAGGGGAAGGAAAGACTTAAAATCACTTCCAGATTAAAGTATTAGTTCAGGATTTAAAAATCCTGGTTTCTACTACTATATTGGGTACATATATGTATCTGCCTATCTCTCAGAAAAGCATCCTTGTGACAAATAGTAACTTCTGAACATAAGAAAATACACTTTTACTGTGAGGTGGCTGAACAGTGGAATAGGTTGCCCAGACAAATTGTAGTCTCTCCATTCCTGGTGATACTCACATTCCAACTGGACAAGATCCAGGACAACCTGCTCTAACTTGCTTGATGAGGAGGGCAGTTGGACTAAGCAATCTTTAGAGCTGCCTTCCAACCTCAACTATTCTGTGAATTCGTAAACTTCATGGAAGAGTACAAAAGTGAATAGTCACTAAAAGCTGTAAGATAGGCATCTTAAGTACCAGACTTGTATCCATTTGTGGATTTAACTCCTTAATATCTTAACCAGATCTTCAAGTAACCTACAGAATTGAAATATGAGTGATTCAACGAAGATACTCAAGACTGTGTGGGACAGAAGTCTGGATCAGGTGGACAGATGAGAACAGTAAACTGAGAATATGGTCCACTTCAAAAGTCTCTCCTGGAGAGGTTTCTACTACTGATGTTCCCTCTAGTGAGGCCAGTCATACAGCTTTCAAAAGGTAAGTAGTAAGACTTGCACAAATTTTTGGCATACTCCAAGAATTCTGCATTAGCAGATCTTGAAGTAGAGGCAGCAACCTCCAATTATTCATGTGAGGTCATTCATCTTTGTGTCAAAATTGTCTACACCATCTCAAGTGACTCTGATAATTACAGCCCTTTTTGTTTTACCTCAAAGAGAGTATTTAGAGGGACAGAGAAAAGATACATATCATTCTGCCTGGCCAAAGGAATAATAATAATTGCAACAGAGACTAACAGCATACAGAAAAGGCATGATAGGTCCAAACATTTTGCTCATGTCCAAAGTAAATCTCTGAAAATCACCAAAAAGCTTCTCCCAGAGATGTCAAACAGAAGTCTCCCATTCATGATGCCTCAGGGTGAAGTGGCTCAGTTCATTGGGCAATATGATCAGGACACCCCACAGGTGGTACCAACACCTCGTTCTAACAGCCTGTACCGCAAAGCACCATTTGCAGAGCTTAACTACTTCCCAGAAAAGAAAATCAGAACTCACAGTAGCTTGCCAGGTGTTACAGTACATCTGAAAGAGTTTCTCACTTGCACACAAATGTGATGACCACGAGGAATGGAGATAGAACTTCTCAGAAGCATGCTGACTTGAGCTCCAAGTCACTGATGCAGAGATCTTCAGACCATGACCCTTGAAAATGCTGTCCATCCAAGAAGAGAAGAAGAAAATACTTTTACTTAGAAATAAAGACTTCTAGATAGGAGGGCACTTTTCAAAAGGTACTGTATCTGGCTGGTAATATTTGATCTGTAGTACTACTTAATTATGTAGTAATATTTAATGCCCTTAGACTCATTAAGGGCCTTCCTAGGTAGCATCCCAGTCTCCTAGGCTTGCCCAGATTTTTGGGGTGGCAGTCTAGTATGCTGCATTATACTGCTGCCATATATTCCCAGGAGAGCTTTCAGGACTTTGCAAGGGAGAAAAACAGTTCAGCAACTGGGTACTGCATGACTAGAAGTGCAACTTCAGTAACTGTCAGGTTGTAAGACTATTCTGTACATTGCACATGAATTCAGTTTCTGAAAGCAAATTCAAGAAGATTTGGAAGTCCATTATGCGAGTCTCATAAGCAGGAAACATAAAGGAACTTCCTATTAAAATTCACAAAGTCCTAGGTAAAAAATGATCTCTGAAAAACCTTTGAGGATGAGGTTTTATAGCCTCTGAGCTCTAGAAGGTCAGGAGAGATCTGGGCAAGTGATCGGTCATTTCTTCCAGAGACTTCACCAAAGAGATACAAACAAGTGTGTTTTAAAGAAGGATGCACAATCGCGCCATCTAGATATCTGGCACAGTACTGAATGGCAGACTAAGAGGAGAACAAAACAAAACTGATCCAGTACATCCCTGGACATCCTCCTCTCTTAAGTCTCCTGGATCTCCTCGTATGAAGAAGAAGTATCTTCCAAGTGTGAGACTACCGTGGTGGGGTGGTCTCAGATGAAGAGCTGATACCCTTTTGCCACCAGACTTCTTTGGCTACTAAGAGTAGGAAAACCTACTCAAAGGTGTTTCTTTCGCTCATGTGTTGTTCCCACAGCAATTACTTTGAATAACTTCCGTTGAGTTCAATTTTGAGTACCTCAAAGTACTGCCAAACTTTAAAACTAAATACTGTCAGAAAGTTAAGTTATAAAACAAAGGACTAGAAATGAAGGCTTGAATGGATTAAATAAATGTACAGATTGGTTACACAATAAACCATCAAGAAATCTGTGATGATCACCTTATCTTTCCACCTGCACAGAAAATACCAGAGGAGGGGGGGGGCAGGGGGAACCTACTTAGGGTGATGGCTGATTAAATCTTATAACTAACTACAAGATGAATCAAAGGAGAAATTTAAGGGCAGCACTCCCATCCACACACACAAAAAAAAAAAGTTTAAAAAGTCCCAGGATATAATTGTCAATAAACTGAAGGCAGCACTTTATCTGAAAACAGACTGAGGAATCTACCCAAGAATTAAACTGAAAATGAATGAAAATTTTAAAAAGCTTCTCCTACATTGCCTCTAGAAGTTTTAAGAGAATTACATAACAAGCAAGCATGGGGGGTTTACAGATCTAATTAGGCAAGAAGATGGGTACAGGACTAGAACGAATAATGTGAGCCACTGCATGTAATCTTTTGCTATTGAAAGTAACTGTATCATGACAATTTTGATTATGAGACCCCCTCTTCGAAATCTCCTGTCCCTTCTACACTACTTGAATACTTGGTTCTGTCTTGAATACTCTCTCTTCTAGCCCAAATTTACCCAGGACTAGTTTACAGTCATTTGTACTTGTTCTAACGTTGTCCTTCAGTTTAAACAGTCCTTTTCTGTCCCTGATGCCTTCTCTTCCTTTCCCTAACACACTTAGAAATATGAAAGAGAAACCATATCCTCAGCTTTTGTTTCATTAAGCCAAACATGTCACACTTTCTTAGTCTCATCTAGCAAGATAAGCTTTCCATTTCCTGATCACCCTCACAGCCTATCTCTGCTGCTGTTCCAATATGAATTCATTTTTCCTGGAGAAAAAAAAAAAAAAAAAGAAAAAAAAAAGAATGTGTTAGGGCTAATAGCCTGTTTATCCCTCTCAGTTCATGCCTATCCTCAATACCCTTTTGTGTCATGTTCCCAGAGTTACAGTTCAGATTTAGATTGTGTCTACTTTACAACTTAGTTACAAAAAAACCCCAAAACAAACAACTAAAGATTACATAATATTATTTCAGACATGACAACAAACTACTGTATAAACACTAACTCTGGGAAACAAAAACACAGTGCTTATTTGTACCACAAGCTTAAGTACTACAAGTTCTTTCACAACCAAGTGACCACCAAAAAAAATAAAGCCTGATTCTTAGTACTGTAATATTCATTGTAGTAACCCACACATTTTTATCTGCAAGGATGTTGTACACTGAATTTTCAGATTCTGCATACGCGTTCAGAGAAACTGATTCAGCACAGGTGGTTTAGCTCAGTTACCTAAAACAGATCTGGAGTAACAAGCTGATCTGAACTGAAACTCCTATCAACTTGATTTACATGTAATTCATTTCAAACTGACCAAAGAGTTTGAAGGGTAACAGTGGGCAGCTGCCATGTTTACTACACGCACTTCACTACAGACCAAACCCTGCAGCATAAACTGGTTAAGGACTGGGGAGAGTGCACATCCAGGTAGCTCTGTTCATTCCCTTCTCTGGGAAGTTCCTCCTTAATTCCTACACGAAGGCAGGCACAGCAAATCCCCAAAGATGGAGCAATGGTATTACGGTAATAGCAGCATCTTACACTCACAGTTTGAAGCCTGAGGAATTTAGGCATCTACCTTCCAACACTTTCATCTCCCTTCCTAGTAGCACCAACTACCAACAACTGTATTAGCAACTCCGGACTCAACAGGCACACACATCCTGTGCAAAAGCAATGGCATCCACATAAAAAAATGCACAAAAACTTCAATTTATACAGTTTCAACCCCTACTAGTTTTAACAGATCACTCAAGAGTGAATCAGTTGCTTAAAAAAGTGATTGTATCATCACTTGAAATAATGAAGATTCTGCAAGTAATTACTAAAATGAATTACATGTCTAAAAGACTGGTGTCCTGAATATAAATTATGTCTTCACATGCAAGATATGCAACAAATTTCACATCACATATCTGAATATACAGGAATATTACTAAATATTACTCTCCTCCAAACCAAGGTATTTATTATGACAAAATGTTTAGTCTTTGTTTTGAAACAGACTTCTAGAAGACAATGTTGTGCCTTCCAAACGTTTAAATTTTTTAAAAATCAAAAACAAATGATTCTGTGCTCACATACATTCAAGAGTCAAGAAGATACTTATCCGTTCCCCTGACAATGAACAGACACGTAACAAAAGCAGGTTGTTCAGTTCAGTATAGGTAATGTCTTCAAACTTACTGCCGGTAGTGAATGAACTTGCTGTAGTAGCAATTATTAGCTGATTAACAGATCACATAACTCATCCATTTATTTCCGTATGTACTAGCTAGAAAGTGCCCCATGAAGACAAATTACGTCACAAAAAAACCCCACCTTAAATGAGTTTCATTCTGAAAACTTTCTAACTATGGACATGTATCATGCACAACAGTCTACCAGCACTACTATTACGTTACACTCCAGACAGCTTATTTCAGTCACTTCTTAGATACACTTGGTTTTACTAAAACTTGTAAGAGACAAAACACCTCTACTTAAATGATGCTCTTCTTAACAGAGTCCTTAACTAGTTTATTTCAGCTTCCAGCATGACAGCCTTCATGAGCTAAATACGAAAACAGGGCTCAGAAATTCTAATTCATAGAGCAAATAATTACAGCACTTCTGATTCACCCCTACCACAGAATGTGATTTTTATCACCGTAAATACAATAGTTTATATTTAAAACAACAAAGGAGCTTTTAGATTATTGTTTTCCAAAAAATGTAAAGGACAAAATTAACGCACTATTAATGCTTTGGAACTAATAAGTCTAATTTTTAAGTGTATTGAAGCAAATGGATACTTTTGTACTGATGTGAGTAATTGAAGTTCAAGAGCTTCATAGACTCAGAGATGTAATGCAGCCCTTTTATCAAAAGCAGTCACTCTATCTCGGCCTGACAGTTAACAGCATATGATCTAGTAAACAAATACTTTCACACAGTACAAAAGTGCCATTAAAGGCCAGAACTGTCAACACAAATTCCATTCTTACCAGAGAAAAAAAATATATAAACTGTTGATCACCTCTGGTTGCCTTAACTAGCATGGAGGTTGTCATGGAAACATTTCTGCGAAGTTCACAGTGATGAAACACAAACACTTCCAGTTTAATTGCTATTAGGTTTAGCATACCAGAGTTTATTTATACTCAAAGAGCATTATGATAAAATGCAGTAGAAAGTAAAGCTAGTAATGATCCGGCATAACAAAGCCAATGGATTTTTAAAAAAAAAAAAGAAAAGAAAAGGAAAATAAAGCCACACAAGAAGACTTTTTTTATTAGGCTGAAATAAGACAAAAATGAATTACCTCTTTCCCAAAAATATTAACCCAACTTTCAGTTGGAACATAACATCCATGACAGTTTTAATATAACTATAATAACATACTGACATGTGAAGAGACTAAAGAAACAAAACATCTTCAAAGCTGTAAGTACTTGAACTACCAGATATGTAAGTATTTATTATACAGCTTCAAAATAGTTTCTTAAAAAAATAACTGTAGCATCATGTTAACTTCTGTAGCACACATCACATGAATCCCATGTACGGGCACCTCTTTTTTCCAGCTAGAATAGACCTAGTCCTGCTATTTTCTTACCAACAGAGCTCGCCTGGCATAAGTGACAATTCTGTTGTCCTTGCAGACAAATCGAGCCCAATGAGATTTCAAATAATAGTGCTGACTGACTACATGAATGTAAGTCAGGGAGAGCTTAATTTTATTTCATTACAGTTAATGGGGATTCACTTTTATTTTATTAGAATTAAACAAAATTTATAGAGATGCATGAAAGTTACTAACTAAAATCTGCAGGTTCCTTTCATTATAATCCGATTTCATTTTTTAATAATACTACATTCATTCTTAGTGCATGATTTAAGTTAATGCAAAAGCTTTAATAAATTCCAGTGACTTTTTATCTGTTTTCATTAGCAGAAGTTTACTCAACTCAGCTGACAGCCTGCAACACTGAAAAGCTGAACAGAGGTCAGGGGTTTGGAAGAGGGACTGGAACCAGTCAGTGCACTGAAGTGCGTAAGGCACGAGTACAGAATGGGGACGTGATGCTGCGGGCGTAGGCTAAACATGGATGGGAAGCAGGAAAAAGAAATCAAGTAGGATGCATCACGCTTACAGACATCACCAAATTCTTGGCTGCTGACTCCAGCATACAAGTATAGAAATGCACCCCATTGCCCATAACCTCCCATCAATTTTTTTCATTCACATGAGTGATATGTTTTGAACAAAGCTACGGAAGGGAAAATTATCTATAATGAAATAACTATATTTTTAATCATTTTCCACTACCTGCTTGTTACATCTAATATCAAAGTAAAAATGCATTCATCTTTACAATTACCATATTTATGCCTCTTAATTCTGTTTTTTCTTTTCCCATTTGCCCCTCTTGCATTTATTCAGTCTCCACTTTTCTTCTTGCTGATGTTCCTGACAATCATCATTCTCCCCTTCCCAGCTGCAAAAGTTATCATTAATGAAATTGTTATTGCTGAATTTTAAAGACCATCATTAGGTTTAGAATGAGTACCTAAAAAAAGGATTAATAAAGAAAACGGAATAAGGATAGAGTCAGTGTTTCAGATTACCAGCAGATTCAGGAAAATAATACAGTAACAAGTTTACCTTCTCAAGATTACAATTATTATCCCAACATGAATATACGGATTTGAAATTAAAAGCTTAGGTCTGGAGCAATTTGAAAAATACAACAAACATTTTCGTCAAGTATGCTCATATCCACCATGTAGAGAATAAATTCATTCACACTACTTTTATTAGCTAGCTACACTTCAGCTCCCACTACATAATTTAGCTTCTAAGATGCTACTTCCTGTTAATTAATAATATGCTTCCGATCTATACAAACATTATTTCTACGAAAATTACTGGAAGAGAGTATCTTTCTTTAACCCCAATATGCTATTCTGAAGTATTATCATGGTCATTATTGCAGAATCTGAACGTACCTGGTTCTGTCACTGCAACGTATTTGTCTTGTAGTCCTCTACCCACAAGGGAGAAATATGCAGATTAAGCGTCCTGTCTTGTTAAAGCCCTTTTCTTTCTACTTCCATGAGTTATTTTGCTCTAAGGGCTACTGGAAAGTTGGTTTGCTCGGGGAATACACATACAAACACACTCCCATGTACTCCTATTAAAGAAAATAATAATTTAAAAACTCTTTGGGCTGCAACTGAAATACGATAAACATCATAGTGGTCTTCATTTCTTCTTTCTCTGAGACATGGACAACCACCTGAGCAAGGTCCCTACTCTGCATAGAGGATCTTTAGCCTTTCCATCACAGGGAGCTCCTTTTTCCTGGAGCAGCCCAGCGACCCAACAGAGGCTCTACTCTCAAGCTCACTGGGAACCAGGCCAAGAACTCTGAAAATAAAATCCCACCACAACAAAATCTTCCAAAGTCCTGTGAGGAGATGACAGCGAAATCAGAAAATAGATATATTTAACTAAAGCAACGGGACACAATCAAATGGAATGAAGCTGTCTGGGGAAGTTCAGATTGGACATTAGGAAAAGATTTATCACTGAGATGGTGCTCGAACAGGCTCCTCAAGGAAGTGGTCGTGGCACCAACCCTGTGAGAGTTCAAGGAGTGTCTGAACTATGCTCTTACGTCATATGATTTAGTTTTAGGTTTTCCTGTGAGAAGCAGGGAGTTGGACTCGATGATCCTTGTAAGCCCCTTCCAGTGTGAGATATTCTATGATTGTATGTATGGCCTGCTTCAACATTTTCAGCTTCTAAATCTTCACATCTGGTTGTACCACACTGGAGGTACTGAACTCACCGCTTGCAAAAGGTATGGATACTGAAAACTGCATACCACCTGACATGATGATGGAGTGTCCTCTCCTTACAGAAAGTCTTAAATTCAAGTAATTCCCCGTGAAAAGACATACTTGGGAGTTTTTATGCATCTGTTGAACAGGTATGTCACAACTGTTCACAATACCTCACAATGAAATTTATGAGAATTTCTCATTATTCCAATTACTGCTTCAGTAAAGACTCTGAATGTGTTGTCTAGGGAGTGCCTGATAGAACATTATAAAATCTATGAACATTTTGACCTCAGCTTCAGCACTGAGATACCCAAGACACCTTCTCATTCAGTTTTCTGAGCAGAAGCCCATTAAAAAAAGATTAAATAAATGTCTCATGCTTTTAGCTTCATGTGGACGTGGGAAGGACCTCCCACCAGGAACACATGGTGGGAGACCACAATGCCATTTAGTCTCAGACAGACACATGCCAAAGTAGGCTCCTTCTGCTGGTGGCAGGTCTTGTAGTGATGAGCACCAATACTACAATACATTGCTTTGTGCTGTCTGGCACACCTCTGGCTGATGTAGCAGTTTCTTGTACTGAAGGTCTCAAATCTGGCTGCTTCTCGTTACTTCCATAGAAACACAGGCTCATAGAATGGATGCATTAAAGATCACCTAGCTCCAACCCCCCTGCCATGGGCATGGACACCTTCCACTAGACCAGGTTGCTCAAAGCCCCATCCAACTTGGCCTTGGACACTTCCAAGAATGGGGCATCCACAGATTCTCTGGACAACCAGTTCCAGTGTCTCACCACCCTCATAGTGAAACATTTCTTCCTTATTTCTAATCTAAATCTACCTTATTTCAGTCTAGAACTACACACGCTTGTAAAAAGTCCCTCTCCAGCTTTCTTTTAGGCCCCCTTTAGGTATTCAAAGGCCATGACAAGGTCCCCCTGGAGGTTTCTCTTCTCTAGACTGAACAACCCCAACTCTCTCAGCCTGTCTTCAGAGGAGAGGTGCTCCAACCCTCTGATCATCTTTGTGGCCCTCCTCTGAACTTGTTCCCACAGGTCCATGTCCTTCTTATGTTGGGGGCCCCAGAGTGGAACACAGTAGTCCATGTGGGGTCTCACAAGAGCAGAGTAGAGGGGGAGAATCACCTTCCTCAACCTACTGTCCAGGTTGATGCAGCCCAGGATACAGTTGGCTTTCTGGGCTGCAAGCAGACATTGTTGGGTCATGCCAAGCTTCTCATCAACCAACACCCCTAAGTCTTTCTCCTCATGGCTGCTCTCAATCCATTCTCTGCCCAGCCTGTATTTGTGCTTGGGATTTCCCCGACCCACATGTAGGGCCTTGCACTTGGCCTTGTTGAACTTCATGAGGTTCACACAAGCCCACCTCTCAAACCTGTCAAGGTCCCTCTGGATGGCATCCCTGCCCTCCAGCATGTCAACCGCAGCACTCAGCTTGGCGTTGTCAGCAAACTGGCTGGGGGCGCACTCTATCCCACTGTCCCTGTCACTGATGAAGACGTTAAACATTTCCAGTCCCAATACCAACCCCTGAGAAATTCCACTTGTCACTGGTCTCCACTTGGACATGGAGCCATTGACAGCAACTCTCCAAAGTGTGGCCATTCAGCCAATTCCTTATTCACTGAGTGCTCCATCCATCAAATCTATGTCTCTCCAGTATAGAAACCAGGATGTCATGCAGGACAGCATCAAAAGCTTTGCAGAAGTCCAGGTAGATGACATCAGTTGCTCCTCCCTTTATCCAACAATACTGTAACCCCATCATACTGGGCTACCAAATGTCAGGCACGATTTTACGTTAGTGAAGCCATGCTGGCTGTCGCCAATCACCTCCTTAGTTTCCATGTGCCTTAGCCCAGTTTCCAGAAAGATCTGCTCCAAAGTCTTGACAGGCACCAAGGGGAGACTGACTGGCCTGTAGTTCCCTGGGTCTTCCTTTTTTTATCTTTTTATAAATGGGGGTTATGTTTCCACTTCTCTGGTCCATGGGAACTTCATCAGACTGCCACAAATTCTCAAATACGATGGAAAGTGGCTTAGCCATTTCATCCACCAGTCCCCTCAGAACCCTGCAGATGCAACTCATGAAGTCCCATGGACTTGTGCACCTTCAGGTCCCTCAGATGTTCTGGAACCTGATCTTCTCCTGCAGTAGGCAGTCCTTTATTCTCCCAGTCCCTGACCTTGCCTTCTGTGACTTGGGTTGTGGGGCTGGAGCACTTGCTGGTGAAAACTGAGGCAAAAAAGTTATTGAGTACCTCAGCCTTCTCCATGTCCTGGGTAACCAGGTCTCCTGTTTCCTTCCAGAGACAGGCCACATTTTCTCCAGTCTTCCTTTTATCACCAACGTACCTACAGAAGCTTTTCTAGTTGCTCTTGATGTCCCTGGCCAGATTTAAGACTGTCAGGGCTTTAGCTTGCCCAACCTGATCCCTGGCCACTTGGACAATTTCTCTGTATTCTCCCAGACTACCTGTCCTTCCATTCACCCTCTGTAGGCTTCCCTTTTATGTCTGAATCTGTTGAGGAGCTCTTTATTTTCCATGCAGGCCTCCTGGCATTTTTGCCTGACCTCCTCTTTGTCGGGACGCATCACTCCTGAGATTGGAGGAGGTGAGCCTTGAGTATTAACCAGCGTTCTTGGGTCCCTCTTCCCTCCACGGCTTTATCCCATGTTATTTTACTAAGCAGATCCCTGAAGAGGCCATCCTGAAAGCCAGGGTAGCTAGCTTGCTGTGCACCCCTCTCACTGCCCTACAGATCTTGAATTCCACCATTTCATGGTCATTGCAGCCAAGACTACCCCGGAGCTTCACATTCCTCACCAGCACCTCCCTGTTGGTAAGAAAAGCATCCAGCATAGCAGCTCTCCTCATTGGCTCCTCTATCACTTGGAGAAGGAAGTTATCATCAAAGCATTCCAGGAACCTCTTGGATTGCTTATGCTCTGTGGCATTGTCCCTCCAACAGGTGTCAGGGTGGTTGAAGTCCCCCATAAGGACCAGGGCTTGTGAACATGGGGTTGCTCTTATCTGTCTATAAAGGACCTCATCTGTCCAGTCTTTCTCATTGGGCAGCCTTTAGCGGACCTCCACTATAATGTCACCTGTCCCTGCCCTCCCTTTAATCCTGACCCATAAGCTCTCAGTTGACTCTTCATCCATCCCCAGGTGGAGCTCCATGACACAGAGAGTGACACCTCCTCCTCGTCTCCCCTGCCTGCCCATCCTAAAGAACCTGTATCCTTCCATTCCACCACTCCAGTCACAGGAGCCATCCTACCACATCTCCGTGATGCCAGTAAGATCATTGTTTCCTTGGGTTTTTCTTCCCAATTCAAAATAAGACAAGTAGTGGAATAGAAGAAGCCCAGGACAAGCTGGACGAGATAACAGCTCATAGCCATAGCCCATGTCAGGGGAAAGCCAAGACAGCTGAGGAGCTGTAACCACCTTTGATTACTAAAGTGACAAGAGCTGAACCAACAGAATGAGAGTGCAATGTTTCAGTGCTGACAGAAACAAACATACATTAAAAAATGGGAAGACAGGAGACAAGAAGACCCATTGCAGGCTCTGGTAACCCATCTACTTGAAACAGGCTGTCCTTGAGGCCACATTCCCCCAGTTGCCATTCCCTGTTTTGGCTGGAGAAGGCAAAAAGCGAGGAAAAGAGGTAGACGTGACTGAACACTATGCAGTGAGATCAACCTGCAGCATAACTTCCTAATGAAGAAACCATGCAAGTCAGGAAGAGCAGACTGGGAGTCCTGGACTCGGTGAGAGGGCAGAGTTCCCCAGCAACTGTATTCTCGGTGGCCCCCGTGCAAAAGATGAAGGAGCTCTGGGGGAACCCTCACCTTTGTTTCAGTCTGATTGACTTTTTCTCTTCTGTTTCCAGTTCCTCAACAACAAAATACAACCCTAGGCACACCAAAGCCACCTCTTTTCTAGAAAAACATGGTCACTTTGAGCCAATCCTCATGCTCTACATCTACCCAGCAATGAAGAAGAAAGGAGCCAGAAGAAGAAAGACCAAATCCCATTGCTGGGTATCAAGATCCCCGATTATTTCCTTGCTTGATAATAAAAAGCAAAATGAGATATACTGAAGATGGAAGTGGAACATTCAGACACACTCTAGTATGCTAAGTCTTAAATACACTTCAGTACAAACAAGAAAGAAGAAAATCAAACTAGAATAATAGGATCCAGAGCTTCTATATCACTGCCCCCAGGTGATCCAAATCCCTCGAATTTTAGGCATTTGTTTCCCAAGAGATTAAATACCTAAGGCACAAAAACTGTTAAGATTACAACTGTTTACCTCATTGGTACCTCATCTTCACAGCTGAGCAACAACAAGCTCATTCACATTTTCACTCAGATTAATTTCATTGCAAAGGGAGAGGATGGTATATTTATTTTTAAAATTTTACTTGTCATATTAATTAAAAGCTACACAGTCAATTCATTTAAGTGTTCTTTGTAGCACAATGGCAGTCTGTTAAGAGGCAGTTCCAGAAACAAAAACAGAAGTGAAAGGAAATAAATCTCTGAGAAAAGTAATTGATAAACAAACTAACTGCAATGCTGTTAGTACTGTCGCTGGCAAACATACACTAGCAAGTTTACAGCTGATGTGTTCCAGACTACACCAAAATTATGTATGTGTAAAATGTTCATAATAGAGTATAAAAAGTCTAAAATTTATTAAGGTTTCATGCTGATCCTCCAGTCTGGCAAATGTTTGTAAAAAGAAAAAAAAAAGACAGTGTTAAGTAAACATTTCAGACCTCAACCTTTTTTATATGCCTTTGAACCTTTGCTTTCATGTGCAATACCTGACAGCCCACTGAGAATAAATGCTGAAAGCCCTGAAGATGGGTAAAACAGAATTTCTGACTCAGGAAATAAAGATCAGCTGAATATGATTCCCATATGGCAAACCAGATCAATGGAAAGCAAGACCAAAATTTACAATATCTATACTGTGCAGTACAACATGGAGGTTGCCTTTTATTGCTGGTAGCAAAACTCCCAGTGGCCAAGAATAAAAGCAGACACAAAGATTATACATCCACTAATGGTGAACTCTAAAAACACACATTGATAGATTTCAGAGTAGAAAAAGGAAAAAGAGAAAATGTTGAGGTTTTATTTAGTGTTACTGAATACCAATCAGCAATTAGAGCAACCAACTTTCCGCACAAAACCCAGGATTATTAATATAAAGGCATGTTTTCAAAGCCAAGGGGGGAAAACCCCCAGCAGATTAGATTACCTGATATGAAAAGAAACACTCTTTGCTGTAAAACTAAAACAGCTTCAAGGCTACTTTTGTGATAGCATGTGTGGTTGAATGTGAGAGAATGTATAACAATATTATTACTTTTATTTCAAGATTTCCTGTAAGACCTCAGGTCATGCTCATGAAGACTTTTTTTTAAAAAGCAGTGATAAATCTAATGAACAGTATTTAGAACTCGAAAGGAGAGTGGGCAGGGGGTAGGTAATCAAGGAGTCCTCAGCAACTGAACCAGCACAGCAACACTCTCACTTGGGTAAGCAGGCATCCTCTGTCAGGAATCCCACAGCAATGCACCTAGCTATCTCTGGTGGGGTCTCAGAGGGCTCATATAGTCAAAAGTCTGCAAGTAAAGGAAAAAAGTTCAGCTTTTCAGGTTCTTCTAATACAGCTCAGATGGAAACACATTGAAGGGAAGTTCTTAGAAAACACAACTGACAATTTTTGAGTAAATATACAACAGACCACATTAAAAACTTGACATACAATCACTTCAAAACTTCAGTAAAATATTTGCTCTATACTAGCAGTAAGATCTCAACCAAAGAAAATGAAACCTCACAGTGTCTTGGACCTACCTCACACTACACTACTCCACTGTTTTGCATTTGAAAAGAAAAAAAAAAAAAAAAAAAAAGATGGCCACTGCAACATGAAAGCCCTGTGGTCCCCCAGACACCAGAACCAGCCCAGAACTGGCCGTTCCAGGATGTCCACAGAGAGATGAGGGTGCAGGTCAAATCCAGTAACTTCATAGCAATGTTGTTTCCTCAATCCCTCTATAAACAAGCAAATTAAATACCTTGGCACTATATATGGAGACAGGTGATTTGCCTATGCGTTTCCAAAACAGTTTTCCTGGTAGTTGGAAATATACCCGGTATATGTAAAATAATTAGTGTACATGACAGAGATTCTACTGGCATTCAGTCTGGATGATCTTCATCACTCATGGTTTCACCACTGGTGAGCAATGCAGTCAAGTTAATTCCAGCTCTGAAAACCCAAATACTTAAGCATGTTACTACGTATATTAATACACATTTTCCATGGTACTTCATCAACAATGGTGTGACACACTTTTAAGCATAACCTTAGGCTGCAAATGCTGCCACTAAAGAGCAATACAGAAACTGCAAGGAACAATATTTGAAGAACTTTATGGAAGATCCTCTTCCACAACAGAACTGATAAAGGAGGACCTCATAAAAATTCTGGACCCTACCAGACTGCCACTCACCTGGAGCAGGTTATTTTCCCTCTGTCACTAACAGAACACTGCTCCTGTAAGCTGGACCACAATTCTGTACAGTTAAGAGAGCACATAGTCTCCTCTACAGGGCTAACAAGCTCACCTCTTGCCTCCTTTCTTGGGCAACATCACCATTCATTTAGGCCAATAACTGGGGCATCATCTTTGACTTATACATCTCTCTCAGTCTCCAGACACAAACACCTAGGTCCTATACAGTCATTATCTACAAAAGCTTTACATGTAAATATTGTAGGATTTTTACAAATTCTATCTTTAAAGTGTGTCTCTTCTCTCAAACTGTACTGATATTATACTCCCATCGCTCTTATTTCAGGTCTTGTTCCTATCTTTTGTTCTAATCTTGACAAATGCAATCTCACTCCGCTGACATAAATCCAGTATCCCATTATATATCAATCATTTACCTTCCATGTCAAAGCCTACCTATCATCTCTCATCCCATATCTAGAGGTAAACTCCCTTCTCCTTTAGGTCCAGGCTGGGCTGCCAGCTTCCATCATCTATGTGTTATTTTTTCAATTAGGTGTCTTCAGGCTTTTTATCTAGGCTGACACCTCACACATCTGTGAACGTCCACAACACTAACTGATTAACCTCTTTCAAACTGCTCTGGCAGGAGACCTACGGAAAATTTTAAAACAGATTATTTGCTGATATGCTACAATAACTCCTGGTTTTCCTGTCTTCCTTTGCCTGTTTCTTTCTGGCTGTTGCCTCTACCCATACATTTCAATTGTCCTACTTCTGGGCTGGGACTCACAGTGGTTCTGTGCTTGCACAGCACATACTGGTGGTCTTCCAGTCTGTGTCCAGTGCTCTAAAACACTGTCAAAGCAGAGACGTGTAGTTAATGAATAGTGATATGCCAATAAGTACATTAAGAGCTCTCCAGCTTTTTTTGGAAGAAAAAATAGGAGTCACACCAACATTTCCTGGTTGTAAGGTACTGCTAGTATAATTCCTTCACCAAATTTGAGCGTGTATTAGAAAAGCCCTTAAATCACAATCTAAAGTTTGCCAGTTTGAAGTCCTTAATAATGGCTTCTTATGAATAACTACTCACAGTGTTAAAAACTGCTCTCCTCCTAGTTGATATGCCCTAATAAGGTGACAATCCTCTATTATCTAGTTTCTCCTCTCCATATAGTATCCTTTCCATATAAATTTTTAAGAAACTATAAAAAACAATGTCAACACCAAAAAAAGGAAAGGAGGAATTTAGGCAGAAACATCTAGCTTTGTTATCAAGATGTACACCCAAGGGTATAAACTCCCAGTTTAAATATAAAATGTCCATATTCATCTGATTAGTCAGCATAAATACACATGCCTTTTTCAGAGTCAAAACTTTCCACTCTGGCTACAGACCCCAATATTTAAAGCAAAACCAGCAATAATGTCTGTAGATGTATGCCCTCGTATTTGCTAGTATTTAAATACTTTATTTGGTCAGGGCTCATATATCATTCCAATTGCTCAGTATCATTTCCTGTCTTCTGAATTATTTACTTGTTCTCTGTTTTATCAGTTGACATGTTTCCTCTCCCCTTTAAAAAACTGTGATAGAACTAGCAAATTACAAACATTCATGACGCCTCAAAGTCATAAAAAAAAGAAAGAAATCCTTTAAAAATATCAGGCTGACTTGATATCTTCAATTCTTATTATTTTGTATTACTTTCTTATAATTTAAAAAAAAATTCCCAAAATGAAAGTTGTTGAAGGGAGTGAAGCAGTATCATTCAACAGAAGAGCCAAAGCAAGAAAACTGTTATCATGTAACACACAATTGTGAAAGTTTCAACTCTCACATCCGAATCAGATCTTCAAAATTTTTCAGTACCTAAAAATACAGCACATCCTTCTCTCACATTTTTATCCCTGTCATGTAAAAATAAAATAAAAAAAAAACCAAATTAGAGACACACCTCCGAACAGCAAACTGACTTTATTTTACATTCCCCTTACTTGTTTACAAACTAAATGGTGTTCCTACCAAGCCAACCTCCCACACAGCGTGCAAGACCAGTGCAGGTCTAGCCTCTTCCCCGATGAGCCCCAGCTGCACAGGATGGAAGTCTTGCACACTGCGGAACATACGGGGGTACCAAGTTCTAACAGCCTGATTCTGTAACACTGGACTCAGGAAGTTTTACACATCCTATTAATTATAATAATATCAGTGAGGCTCACCCAGCAAACAAGCCAAAGCAGCTGAGCTCTGCAAGAAGTTTTTCAAAGGTATACTGGAGTTAACCAAAGGGCATTAGCAAGTACTGAACGAAACGGGGAGGGGGGGAGATAATAAAAACAGGCAATCAGCTACAAAACATGAGATGAGACTTGAAGGCTACTATTCCCTCTTTCAAGCATGAGATTGATTTTCTACTGCATCCCTAAGCAAATTACTTGAATCTTTAGCCTTACAGAGATCAGGTTCCACTTTAACTATTTTTCTGATACATCTGATATTTCAGTTGACACAACGCACTTTCCACTGTACAATGATCTCAGTAAAAATGTGACTGTTTCTTGTACTACGACTGCATTTTATGCAGCTTCTTAACTTTGCAGTATACCTCTAGTTAGGTAGAAGTTCTAGGACCCTGCTTCTCTGATGAAATAATCCTTTTCTAGAATCTTTCCCTCTATTGTTAGGATCCACTTTAAATAAGCACGAGGAAAGAAAACTGAGAAAGTACAAGCAAGCCCAACCAAACAGCAACATTTCCAAGCTACACTCCTCAGAATTAGCAGCACTCTTGAAAACTTCCAAAAGCAAAGATTAGAAAGGATTACGGCAGAGGCAGGTTTCTTTGAACGACATTCTGGCTTCCAGAAGAATCTCACAGCACGATTACAGGGGCATGCTTGCTTAGCACCTCAGCCCTGCCAAACCACTGCCACTGTGCAAGGCATCACACGCCTTGCCACAGCTCTCGCCCAAAAGCCCTGTTCTGGCCGTCCCAGAGGGCTACAGCTACAGCTCTAATGCTCCAGTTTTTCTAAGACCTACAGATTTTTTTACAGCTGAACATGAAATAAGTTAAAATACTTCGGAGAGCTGGAAGCAAGTTAAGCTGTCTGCACAGATATAACCTTTGTATTTTCTGACAATTCTATAGCAAAGGAAATGCATCATAATCCCAGAAGTTCAAAAACTGTAACTGGTCTCTTTAAAAAATGGAGAAGAACAGAACTTCCCCTCTCTTCTTCATCCTTTCACTATCAGCAGAATTATGTTTCTTTTTTCCCACCTTTTATTTTTTTCTTAATTAAATGGAACATATTTTCCATATGGCCTGTCTTAACATTTCAGAACTCTTCTGTCTGCCCATGAGGTATGTATGTGAAAAATTGTATACTGCCAACCCCAGGAGGTAAATTATGTGTTTTTCCTCTGCAAGGACAAATTTATGCACGGTGACCACAGAGCTTCTTCGTCAACTACACAACTATGTGTGGGACAGGAGAGCAACGCAGGGTACCAGGATTCCTGCTTTCTAAGAGACGCACGTAGTCAAGCACTTCCAAAGAGAAATGGTAACAGCATCTTCCTTTGCATCAGCAGCCACGACTGGGTTCCACCCTGTACGTGGAAATCATGGGCTGCTACCTGGGCCAAGTTAACCAAGTCAATTATCGTGAAGAGACTAATCCTTTGTAGTGTGGGTCACACTGTTCAAATGTGACTTACCCAAGCGTTCACTGTGGTAGGTGTTTTCTAAAAGGCAATGCAATAAAGCAGATGGGCCACCGGTCTCCTAGACTACATATCTGAATCGTATTTTACATTTTGTATGAAGTGACTTTAGTGCCAATATTCACCCATCCATTTTACAGGTAAGGTAAGAGCAAGTTATTTCCTTTAAAGAAAGAGTACTGGGTCTTAATGAATAGTAATTATCAGGGAAGATACACACATTTTAACAATATTCAATGTAAGAGAGAGGCCTATTATTCTCGTTTCTATTAAGTCTGCCTTAAATAAAAAGATACTTGAATGAAAACAGGATGATCTTTTTCTTTATCTAAATAAATAAAATAATATAAAAGCAAGAGCTTCCACAATGGAGTCTACAGCAGCTGCAGAAATTATGCTTCATGAAACAGATTTACACTGCTTAGCATTTGCTTCAGTTTGGTTTGCAGTCTTTTGTTATTGTTCTGAATCTTATTTATTTGTTTATTTAAAGTCTTAGATTATTAGTGGCCAAATTTAACATACCATACAAACATACAACCATCAACAGAAGATTAAACTAAAAAAAAAATACAATAGTCTGCATGAGATTATACTGAACTGCAAACAAAAATGGCAAAAGCAATTAATCAACCTTAAACGAGCAAAAGCTCTAGGTCAACAACAAGGCTTAAAACAAATTAAAACTTTGCAAACGGTCACAGAAATGGCTTTTTTTTTAATTTCAAGTACACTGAATTTTAAGAGAACTTCAAACTGTCAAAACTGCAACCCAAAGACAGAAACACTGCTCACACAGTTACTCACTATATATATTCATGCTGCTATAATTTTTTTTTAACTTCTTCCCACCACCAACAAAAATGCAGGCCTTCAATGGAGTTTACAATTGTGGATGAAGCAGGGCCTTTGATGCTATATTGCAATAATCAAACTGCTCAAGTCAAAAGTACATTTTATAACACATTGATTTGCAGTATAGCTAACAGTTGGGGGTTTTGGCTTTTTTTTCCCCGCTTTTTATGACGTTTGCCAAATTTGACAAGTAGAAATCAAAAAGCACTAGTTTTATCTATGCAGAACTTGTTTTGTGGATAATGGATAATAGAGCTGGAAGCAGTTTGGATACAATTATTAGCTGTTTTACACAGACCTTATTACAAGACACACACATATGTTCAGTAAATTTAACTTGAAAAGTTTCTTTTAAAGCATTAGAAAATTCCAGGAAGAATTATGAACACCTAGCTAATTCACTTTTCCTCAAATCTTCTATGACAAACTGAACAAGTACAAACTACAACCGCTACACTCAAAATGCACAGGCAGCTTTACAACAATGAAATCTAGCTGATGCACCTCAGCAGTAATAGAACTTCGCCTTCCAAATATCACATCCATATCAAGCATGTATAGATGCACTGCAGGAAACACCAAAGAGACAGGTCTCTTACATCAGGTTCTTAAGGAAACCATTCCCCTTCTTTCTGTAATTGAAGCAAACAGATGACGTGGGGGCTAATTCAACAAGAATTTGTTTTCCAAATCAGCATTATCAATCATTTTTCTATTCAGGTGGGTGGGTTTTTTTTCCTACTGGATATGCATGGCACTTTCACCTCGAAAAAAATCCAAAAGAGTAAGCCAGGAGGAGGAAGAGGCTTACTCAGTACCTGACTTTGACTCTGCACAAGGAGGAAGACAAAGAGCTAGTCTGCAGCAAAGCCCAGCCAAAGAAGCTGTTCCATCCTGTTAGCTTCACATCCCTCCAGCCCATCTACTAAGCTTCTGAAATCGATGTGAAACAGGATGGCCAAAACAAAGACTGAAGTTTGCCAACATAAGATGGTTCTCCACCAGCTTTTCACCTGCCTTCTCCATTCATGCTCCTTATTTCCCAGTAATCTTACTGTCCTGGTTGAGCTGAGGAAATGCGTGGAAAGTGCTGTTGCAGGTGAGGCACCAGCAATCACAGTCTTACATGCAGGCACAGATGCCTTCATCCCAACCCTGTGGTCTGCAGCCATCTGCGGTTCTGTACTTCTCAGTTCAAGGAGTAAACCAGACTGTCGCTGACCCCAAGCTGCACGTTGTGGTCACTGCTGAAACAAAGGTTTTGGTCACGCTGAAAAACAATCCAGCATGAGCTGGTGGGTACCTAAGTCTGAGAAGAGGGACACTCTCTGTACACTTAACCCAGCAGAGTCCCCTAACCACCAGCCTGCTGGAGAGACTAGGGAGGAAGCTTTCCGGTGCTCCTCTGGTGGGACTGTGCCATGGCAAGGGAAGCCCAAAAAATGTCCATCAGGAGACCGACTATGGAGCTCACCTGCAACATGCACTAGCTCAGGGGACAGGGACAGGCTCTGGTCCTTCCTCAGGAGATCTCTGGCACAGCACACTGAAGTCCCCAAATACAGTGTGTGAAAGACCAGAGAGAGAGAGAGAGAGAGAGACTGAACCCAACACCTCTGCCTGGTCCAACTGCGCTGTTATATCTCTTGTCCACCTCCATGATGACTCAACTCCACTTTAAAGCACAAAAGGTTACACTACAGTTACACCTTGATGCATTAGTAAGCAAATTAACAGAAAACAGTGTTAGATGAGGAATACCCTCACAAAGAAACAACCCACCAAGAAAAAACACTGAGATTTTCCGAAGGAATGTATTTTCCCATACATTTCTATCCTCAAGAGCTCAGGTTAGAGGTGTAAAGTGAATGCTTTCCTCATGCAGTTAACCTGTCCTTTGTGTGAAAGGCTAATTTCAGAGGTATCTAATTTCTCTCCGAAATCATTTCTGCACATGCTTAAATAATTCACAAGGAAAATGCACCGTCTACCGAGAGAATGATAACATTTGTTTAGATCAACCAAAAAGCCAGATGTAAGCAATACTGCAACACCATCAAAAGAAATGGGCTTAACTAATTTTTCTCATTTGGACAGTATCTCTTTCATTGGGTCATTAGCTTCTCTAATTTTTCTTCTGCGTAAGTGTCAGGGCTATCGCAAACCGGTACAGAATCCAGGCAACTAGTGAGAAAAATAATGATCTCTGATGACAGGCAATGTAAAAACCTCTTTCTGCTCTCCTTCATCCACCCAGTCTTAACTTACATTGAGGAAACACTTCCAGTCCTCGTCCAAGGACCTCCCTTTAGAGAATCCAACTTCGTTCTCAAAGTTACTGTGCCTGGAAAAGGGCTAATTTCTCGCTCTCCGAAGCCTTTCAGCAAGTGAATGGTAAGTGGTAGATTGATTAAATTACAAGATCAGAGTTTACAGTCATTGAGCTTTAGAAAGCAATTTACTGGCATTCTCTATTTAATTATATCAACACCTCATAACCATTAATGAATTTATCTTTACTGCACTGAGATTAAGCAACTCTATCATGAAGTTCCACAAGAAGCCTACATCTGAGCCAAGAATCATACTCATAAATTTTAGGATGGCACTTTGTTTACATCGTCATCGTTCTTCACAATATTTAAAAGTAGTTAATTTCAGCCTCATAAGCCATGACTGCTGCCCCCTTCCCCACCTACTTAAGATAAAAAATAATGTTTGTTTCTCTTAAGGCCATTCTTGCCCACTACATCCCTCTTGATGTGTTCACCCCTGACAGCAGTTTACTGAACACAAGAAAAACAAGTATTTTTCAGTTATAGGCCAATAGCCTGACATGTGCAAAATCTGCTCCCTCCCTCCAATCCACAATGTCCCCTTGGGGCAAAAGGGAAGGGAAGTGAAAAAGTGGGGAAAAAGAATGGGGGGAAAAAAAAAAAAAAGGTGGAACAGTGGGAAAAGTTTGTTCTACACTAGCTGCATCTTCCTCTGCTTAAGCAGTCTGTTGGTGGGATTTTTCCTGACCTCTTTTCTGGTATGAAGCTCCACTGCCTTCACCACTGTTTACAGCAGTTTCAAGAAGAGTGCAGGGAGGCAGGTTCTGAAATCCTTTCCATGTACACCAAATTCTACACATATACTAAGGTATCTGGCAAAAAAAAAAAAAAAAAAAAAGAAAGAGAAACATTTCAACTTACAACTCTAAACAAACCTGCATCTCTATAAGGCAATCAAAACTAACGTGCATAGATAATTGAGCAATAGTACCAACATTTGTCACTGAAGAAAATTATCTTTTTCAATCTACTATTATAAACTAGTGATCCTTCCACACCTCCAACAGACATGTCCCATGCCTGTTTATCAAGAGTTAAACAAGAAAGTAAAGATTTCTGGGAGGCTTTCAATTTAGTGCCTAAAATTTTGGGTTTAGGTTGTTCTCCTTGAAATGTGAAGAAAGAAAAAATCGTGATTTATCTATTGCATCCAATATGCTTTTTGAATTTTTGTCCGCATCAAAGGACAAAAACTTTCTGGAGACATTAAATTGCACTAGGTTAATAATTACCGGTAAGAAAGTTATTGCAGAACAAAACAGATTTTCTCAATATACTCTACAATCTTCCCCTAGCAGGCACACACAAAACACAATGAGAACAAATTACATTCAGATGGTACTAATGTTCAGGATTTTAATATCGCTTTCCTTACTACAACTATATAAAACTCTCCGCATAAAGGTTACCTCTAACACATCTTCCAACTCTTAAACACATTAAAAAACACCCTTATTACATTGTACATTTAACCACAACACAAGAAAAGGTTAGCTCCCAATAATAACCTTATAAAGAAAGTACAGTATCAGTTAAATGGATTTTAAGTAAGGGTCCAAGATCATATTAGGCAGCAATTATAAGCTACAAATTGTATTTCGTATCTTCAGCAAGAGTTAGCGCAAGTCTTCCTGAGCCAAATCTCTGCTATAAAACCCCTTGCCGTGCTTTAAATGCTGCAAGCAGCTGAGCCCTGAGGGGTTAAAGATAATGTTAAAGGTAAAGGCTTGAAGAGTTGACCAGGTACCTCGTGGCCATAGATCTAAGCGTGTCAGTCACGGGCAAATATATCGTCCTGTGTTTGCCAGTGAAGGCCAGGAGTAATAGATCAAGTTCATCAGTGGCTGTGCAGCCTACCAGAGCAGCAGCAGGGTGAAACATTAGTTCCACTGTGCCTACAGTGAACTGAGCAGTAAAGGTGACACTGTATGGTGACTCACGATTTCCATCCATCAGGGGGAAGTAAATGCATTAGAAGCGTTTCTTCCAAACAATGCCTCCTGACAGAGAGGCCCCCTAAGTATCGGGAGTAAAAAGAAACAAAAAAAGAGCCCATCCCAACCAGAAGGCCTCAAAGAAGGAGCAATCTCTTACCCCAGCTCAGCAAAGCAGCCGTCCTTGCAGCCTGACCCAAAGCATCATCTTCACACACCACAAGCCACCGCTCTCTGCAGCTGGGTTCTCAGCACTCACCTCACCACCTCTCCCACCGCCGCCAGGAAGGTCCCCCCAGCCCGCAGCGAAGCAGGGGGACCCAGGGGACTTCCCTAGTGGAGGAGGTCTCCAAGAGGAGCATGCAGCACGAGGCTTGGGTCTGTGTCTTGTTTTGCTACTAGAGCATTTTAGGCTGTGTCAGTCTGGATGGCAACATCAACACTGTGCCACTGCAGGCTCCTTAGTTCCAATTATGGTAATATTGCAGGTGACAATAAGAAAGATATTTTTAATACACTGTGGTCACATTCTGCTCCCACTCACCTGTGACTTAGATAAAAAGCAATTAATCTAAAATAAGCTTTTCTGGTAAGTGAATTTGGAGCAAAATTGTATGCCTAATAGTCACTTGAAAAAATGGTGTCTTCCCCATCCTGGTAGTGATTTCGTGGTGACAACAAAGACCCAAATGGCAGTAACTGGGTATAGAAGACTGTTTATAAAACTACATTTAAACAACACCTAAGTGTAACTAGAGGTTTGGATCCAGGTACTATTGATTCACAAAATGTACAGGCGCCTATGTATAATAAAGCTAATAGCTTAAAGTTTAATTCTAGTTACTGAAGACAGGTACTGAAACATACCATTACAACAGCACTTCAGTCCAGGACAGTAGGTTCCATTTTTACACATAACTGAGTAATATAAATGTATTCTTCTACTGAGTCACACAAAGCTTTAAAATAAAAGTGCCCCACCTGCAACTCAGGAGGACCAGTCAAGTATCACGTAGTTTGCTCCATCCGCCACCTTCCTCAGACTTTATGGTAACCCTCCTCACACGCGACAACCAAATAACAAGAGCGAGGAAAAGTCTCAAGAAATGAGAGCAAGGCGCAACCTATACCCATACCCTTTGTAGGGGAACATGTAGCAAATTACTGGTGTTCACACGGTGCGTATAAAGCAAGCCCGAAGCTCCTGGGAAATGCCAGACTTGCTGCACATGTGTACAAGCACTGATCATGTGTCACACAACACCCTAAAGCCACAGCACAAGCTATGTCATGCCTGGCTGATCAGGCTGGACACCACTGACTTTAAAACAATTATTTATGTTCATCTTTCAAGTAATGTCTTTCTCGTATCTCTTCAGATCCTCACTGACCATCTGTTTAGATTCATTTATTGAATAAATGGAGGTGAATCCTTGAAAGTATCTAAGTATCTAAATATTATGAAAAAAGTCACTTTGAATACATGTTTTTCATCTTAGTGGTGACTTGTTCAGAACCTATGAACAGTTGGTGTAAGAGCTTGTATTGAAAGAAAAACTGTGAACACTTGGATTTGGCTTAAATACACGAGTGTTCCATCACCCATGTCAGTCTCATGGCTCTGAAGGGCAGCTAAGTAGCTGCTAACCTCTCAACCTTGGAAATCTGTTTTGCACGGAACATACAAAAACATCCAAAGGATCAACAAACCTCAGCGCCTAGGCTAGAACAGGGAGCCTTTACAACAGCTTCAGGAAATTTGGGTTCAGGGCTGAAGGTCTTGGGAGAGATTTTTTCAACACAAGTATGTGGCCATCCTCTCAAGCATGTCCTCTCTTGTGGTCTGAGACAGGTCAAGCTGCAAGAAGGGCACCTGTGTGCCACAGAAGCCAGGACATTCGGTCCGAACAGCAGGTCCTGCCCGGCAGCAGCCTGTTGCCAGTGGATCATGCCGTCCAACACTTGCCACTCCAGATCCCACCACTAGTCCAAGCCCCCGTGGACGCCACATCTACCCCAGAGAGTAACCAGAAGCTGGGGCATGGCCAGATACCAGTACCGAAAGCCAAGCTCCATCTGGAAACAAATGCAAATCTGGTCTGGAAGTACCCTTCCTGCATTTTTTAAGGAAGCCTTTGGAAAGGCAGGTTTTCCCATCACAACCCTTTAGATACCTTTCTCGCACTGTAAAACTCACTCTCCAGCACAGTCAGTTCCTGCCCGGGAGAATCCCACTCCTCACACACATTCGCTGTTTTAGCAAAGGACTGAACACTTTTGTCTTGACTGACCGCACTCTTCTTTGGGATGTTTCCTGTTCCATACCGTGAGATGCAGTAAATCCACCTGATACATTAATTTTCCTTCTGAAGGCCATAGCCTCCTTCCCAGAAAGCTGTGGAGGGACAGAAGAGCCCTGCACCACTGCACAGCCATGGGTGCAGGCACAGGCATGGACACACACTGCTCCCATAGCTGCGCAGCTCCACAGAAGAAACATCAGAGCAATCACCAACTTCTCCATCTAGCACAGTCCTGCAGCTATACACAAATATTTTGGCAGTTTTACCGTTCTCCTGGCTTCTCTGTGACTTGAAAGCATGATCTGGCTCCCAGATGCAAAACCAAATATAACCCTCAACTAACATTTTTAGAAGGCTGCGTATCACAGTTCATGAGATACAAATTTCTGGTTGCTCTGGTATACTTCACACCCTTTTCTGTTACTATCAATAATAAACAGAGGCCCAAGAACAGACTGGTCACAACATCCAATGCTAAACACACCTTTAACTCTTTCACAAGATGTTGGTCACCTCAGATAGAATTAAATATGGAATACGTTAAAGTGTCTGTCACCGTATGCTTGATTTCTTTTCTTAAGCAAAAGATGTGCAAGGATTTATGACATTATGTGAAACTTCTTCCATGTATTCAATAGTTATCTGTTGAATTACTGACCATACGTATTCTCCAATGTATGCTGACAGTTACTGTGTACTGAGAACAATTTACAGGCATCATCACAACATTAAAAGTAATTTAAATGCATTCAAGACTTGTAACAAATCGGTCTGAATGAATTTCTGTGTGAAGGCATTTCATGATCTTTCGCAAAGTACTATCCTAATATTTTTACAGTTTTAGCACCCTTATACTCCATTAATTGCTTTTAAATGAAGAATGATTTTTGCCACATATCAAGGAGTCCTCAGCACCCTTCCTCTTACATTCACCATGCTGTACATAGGATAATCATTTATTCCTTACTGAATTAAATATGTTCTTCAACAAAGACGAAAACATGTTGACACAAGTGAAAAGCACAGCAGTTCACCAGATACGCATATCTCTGCAATCTGCACACACCTGACTGCATTAGGGTTTTGTGTTTTCATTTTTAGGTCATGAGAATACTGTAAGTACTGTAATGAAACCACAGTCCTGTCTGTGTTCTCTCACAGAAAAGTGCCTTGAATCATAAATATTTCAATTACTGTGTTTTAGACTCTAAAAGATACTAGCCTCTGTTTTTCTATACACCCTTCTTCCCCTTTACCTTCAAAAGAGCTCTGTCCCTCCTCTGCCACACTAAGAAAGTGATACTTTGATTTGTAGTGATTAAAAATCAACTCTCAATGCAACAACTAATAAATAAGCTTCCGAAGACACACATTGGAATTAACAAAATCCAGTATTTAAAAAATAGCTTACAGCACTCCACAGCCTCAGCTGTGGCCAGCGTAAACCAGCACAACTCCCATGCCTGCCAGAACTGCGCCTGATCCTGCCGCAGCGCCGGCACGCAAAAAGTTATTTCTTCTCGTAGATGAAGCAAAGGTGAGAAGATTTCTCTCCTTTATTGGGCACCAGATAAAAATCATATTGCTTTCTCTCCTGCGAGCCCAAGCCCCTCTTTTCCAAGTGGCTGCCCACCCCCTGGCAGCGCTGCCTGCGCCTTCCCTGGCTCCTGCCCAGCCACGTGTTTTCCCTGGCCCCTTTCCACAGACCCCCGGACTCTCCATTGTTTGTTGTGTTGTCCCTCTCCTTTCCAAAGCCCTTGGTGGCTTCCCACCACTAACTCTTAAAAATTTACCTACATTACTTGTAGGTGGCAAAACTTGACAGTTTCTGATCTAATTTCCAAGCAGTTAAATGTCAACGGCAGGTTTGATTACACAGGTATTACCCACCACTTGTTTTACTAGGCGGGTTACAATTCCAGTACAATGCCCCTCCTCAAGATCAATAGTAAGACTTACAAAAAGAGAAATCAACAACAATAACTGAGAGTAACTTTTTTACAAGACTCAGCACTGACAGAATGGCAAAGTTTAAACAGGGATAATCACCTCTTAAATTATCTTTGCCATTCCTGGGCA
This sequence comes from Falco naumanni, assembly GCF_017639655.2. NCBI lineage: Eukaryota > Metazoa > Chordata > Aves > Falconiformes > Falconidae > Falco > Falco naumanni. Next base: position 79,185,883 of record NC_054058.1, on the reverse strand, counting down.
AATTCAAAATTAATCCTTAGCACAGTATTATGCTGAAAATAACTTGGCAACTCTGAGATTGATTCTCTAAACACAAGTTCTGCAGACTGAATTATCCAATTTGGTGCCATTAGACAAGCAGTGCGATACGCTAAGCTTGTACAGCCATTCTCCTTCCTTCCCTCAAAAGACAGGTCATGAAAATCCGTGGTAATATCCACCAAAACTACAGTGGTTTAACATACACATGGGTCAAAAGTGTAATTTGTCAGATTATGCCAAACACATAATTTCAAATTACAGCAAGTTCACAACTAATATTTTTAAATATGTATCGTGTTGCTTTAGGTTGAAATAAGGAAGCTAGATAATGGAATAAATTGGTATTTGAATTTACTTAGGAGACAAATTCTGACCAAAGTTGCAAAATACACATCATGTTATGAGAGAAAAATTAAATTACCCTGACAGGATCATCAAACAAAACATCAGCCTAAAAATATATAGGGAATTTTTCATAGCAATCTAAATACTTATCCAAAGAAATAATGTGCTTAGAAAACCCCAGTCACTTTCTAGTTCCATATAACTATACACCACCGAGACTCAAAATTCCACTCTTCAAATGAATTTCCAATTTTGGGCCCAATAGTAAAAGAGCATCTCACACAGCGAGAAGGTTGGCACAGGCCCGCCAGAATCTCAGTCCTCCTCACAACATCCTGGAGGCAAACTAGCTGAAACAGGGCTGAGATCAGCAGTTTACAGAAATATTTAATTTGATGCAATTTGCAGCTGTGCTGTGATGCACAGCAGAGGTCCAAAGGACCTCTCACCGAGCACAAGATCTGCAACATCTCTGTGGACCCTGCAACCACCAATGGGTTGGAAACTCCTCAGAACAGAGACACCCCACCACCCGCTTTCGGTACCGACTGCCCATAGGAAGGGGGGAGAAGACCAAAGCCACTTGGTAAACAAGTAAGCTCCACCGATAAGCCACAGCCAGCCTGTGAACCTCAAAGAGAGCTTGGGTTTGGGGACAGAGATCTGCCATCCCAGAATGGCCATCACACAGCAGCCGGGGGTGGGCAGGGGGGAAAAGGGCAGAATGTCCCTGCTGCATGTTCAATGATGGTGCTGCCTGTCCCTTAAACCTATGTGCCTGTTGTTCCCTCACACAGCCTGATCAATCAAGAAAGTCATCTGTGTTCTGCAGCGAAGCCCTCTGTCACAGTGGCAGACACCCACGCCCAGGGCACCTCGAGGGTACAGCCCGCAGCACCCACAGGAATTGGCTTGACCCTCAGCAGCCAGCCCAACTAACTTACAGATTTAAATAAGAAACAAACTGCAACAAAGCCCCTTCCAGCTACAGATGTGTGATTACTATTGGAAGGGAGAAGAAATAACTAACTAAATGGATAGAAAGTTAAGCCTACGTTCTTATTCCCCCTTCTCAACAAACTCTACAATTTACTAAAACAACTTAAGGTAGTTAATAGTATAATACAACGTGCTTAAAATTTTTATTTCATTTTTCTTCAAACAGGAACTGAAATCACGGTATTAAACACAATTCCACACATAACTGACTCTTCAGAGTTCAAACTTTACTTTCTAACAACATCCTGAACCACACTTTGGTGAACCAATAAACATCATAGCAACTGTTTGTTAGAGAGATTATTTTCAGCTACTTCAGTGGTGACAGGATAGGCGAGCTATTGCTGGAACTTTCAAATCCAGCTTTCTGACATAAAACATGGTCTTGGTGTTAAGAACACAAACCCAGCAGGAAAAAAAAAAGGGGGGGGGGGGGGGCGGGGAGGGGGCAGAAAAGCCGAAACAGATGCAAATCTTGCATAAAAGGACAGATGCCTCCTGTAATTTGCAGTAAACATCTTGGAAGATTTTAAAAAGTTGTAAGTGCGATTAAGATACTGAGAGCCTCAGAAAGGCGAAAAAAAAGATCATCAATGTTAAATGGTACTTGTGGAACTCCTCCTCGTGTTTATGCCAGTCTACAGGTTTTGAAATTTAAGTTTAAAACTACCCTTGGAAATTATTACAATAAAGTATGCATGCTCATTCCGTTAAGGATCCAATGTGGAAGAAAATCTCCAAACAACTAACAATGATGTATGTAACTGGAATTTTAAAATTAATTTTAATTTAAGAGGTTAGTTTATTACAGCTAACCTTTTCTACAATTTCATCTTTTTTATTCCATTTTTCTGGTACCACTAATTTACACATACAATCAAGAAAGATCTCAAGTCAACACAGAACAGGTCACAGGAACCTAAACGACAAGTATTTCGTCTAACAAGGATTAGTTGAGAGGTATGATACAGTGGGTGTGAAAAAAAAAAAAAATAGATAACCTGCTTTACTTCTAGACCCACTGGCCGTCACAAAATTTAAGAAGAGTAATCAGCTCGAGTGGACCAAAAATTATTATTTTGCAACAAAGTTGATAGCATTTTTCAGTTTGACCGTGATCTGCAATTTTCTGCAGTCAAATTCATTCCATGGATACTTCTCAGTGACCTATGTCCTAAATCATTTTCAATTCCTAAGAGCAAGTGACCTCTTCACGATCTGACTCACAAAGAAAAAACACAATGACTCCCAGGAACCATTCTTTTTCAACAACCATCAGAATTTAATTTCTCAAAAATAAACCTGGTAAAAATAGAAATGGAACAAAAGAGTACTCAGTGTTCAAGAAATATTAATTAATCACCCTATCAGAAAGATAGATAAATACCAACCCTCACATTCTGATGATGAAAAACAAAGAGGTTAAGTGACATTTTCAATGACACATAGCAAAACACTGCCACAACACGGATCACATCTCAGAAGTTTTCTATTGTTTTCAGCCCACTAGCCTTGAATAACTCCTGTGCATGCAATGCTGAATCAGGTTTATTCCTCAGAATATAAAAAGCTTATTCCAGTTCATATAAATCAGTTCAGAAAAAAAGAAAAGAAAAAAAAAAAAAGAAAAAAAAAGCTTATGCTACAGTAATTTATTTTTTTAAAATATGTTCGAGTCTAACAAGAACTCTTCTAAAAATATACTGGAGTCTGACAGGACTGTTTCTAAGCAAATACACCTTTAATCTCAAAAATTTAGTTTCAATGCATTCTATTACAGAAAGTATTTAAAAAATGTATAAGCAACAGATGATTACCGAGAAATAAATCCGTTACTTCAAAAACCTATGAAACTCAACACCTGACTATTGTACAAACCCTAGTGCAGCTTTAAAATAGTACCATGTATTTGCTAATTAAAATCTCCTGAACTTGATACACTTCTTTCACTCTTCGTCACTCTCAAAAAAAATCTAATTTGGTTATTCTCTATAGACATTTTGGTTATTCTCTATAGACACTTTGGTTATTTTAAACAAACCTTTACTAAACAGAAAGCTACAAAACATTTAGGTTTTTTTCCTCTCTCAAACATAAACATTTCACTGTAGCAAAGACCTTGCCACAAAGCATAAGAAACATTGAGGTTTAACTAAAAGCAAAGAAACACCCAAATATTTATGCAATTGATTCTGCTTAAGCTTCCTGGTAAAGTTACAAGGCCTCACATGAAGTGCTACATTTCAGGTGTTACATATAAACAAAATAAACCAGAATCTATCTCTTGTGTGTCTCTAAGTGACCTATCAATTGGCAGGATGGTTACTGTATGTGTTTTGGAAATGCTGTCTTTGAAACATTATTTCCTTTCCCTCAACCCTTTAGTAATCCACTATTCTGAGTAGTTAAATGACTGATTTAAGTATACAAAAATGCTACAGAACACTACCGTTTTGTAAGAACTACATTAAAATAGCAAATTACTGCAAAACAGGGGTCTTTTCAATATCTGTATTTAATATGGACAAATTATTACAGTCAGGAAAAACCTTAAATTAAAAATAAATACTAATTTGAACACTAAAAAGTGTATCTCACTCGAAAGGGTTTAGTGTAGCATTAGAGAAAGCAATTTAATAATTAATCATATTTTCTTTAGAGTAATGTTACTAGCAGTAATGTTTTTTCCTTAATGGTTTTAAATTACCTAGCACAGGGAAAAAAATCTCTTAAAACTTTGCCTCTGACTTTTCCGTGACACCACCACCACCACCCCCACCCCCCTCCGCCCCGGATTAAGATGGGTACACAGCCACCCTGCACAACCTCCCAGCCCCACATTTGTAACGAAATTTCCAAGGGCCTGATCCAAGCCCACTGAGTCAACGGAGCGATTCCTGCTGATGTCGACGGAAAGATTCCTACTCGCTGGAGCGGGTTTGGGATAGGGGCCTTAATGCGGGGAAAAGACCAGGGGAAATCCTCCTCTTTGGGAGGGAAACTTCTGCCCCTCTCTCCGCAGGAAGGTGCGTACACACGGCTGCTTAAAAGCAGAAGTGAACCCCAGGTGGAGGCGACTGCGCGTCCCTCCAGCCTCAGCCCCGCACGCTGCGCGCAGGACGACACTATAAATCCGGGGTAGTTATTTGTGAGATTATTTTTCCCCTGAGAATATACTGGCTGCCCACTTTCTGTCCGGACTGTCCTCGCAAGTTTTAAATGCATGGTTTTCCTGCCTGCACTGGCTGCTCACAGGCAGGCCGGGCTTCGCCCCCCCCCGCCACAAACCCCCTCCTGGGACCCCCAGGGCGCTGGGCCCGGGGCGGCGCTGGCAGACGGGCCCGCAGCCCCCGGGACCCGGCACCAGCTGCACCGCGGGGCAGAGAGCGAGGACGCCTCATGGCCCGCCGGCGCCCTCGCCACGCTAGCCCCGATGGCTGGCAAACGCCTTCCCAGCAGGTCAAGGGAGGCCGGGGGGCAGGCAGCCTGCGCATCCCGCGCAGGGCACAGCGCGACGCGGAGCGCCTGGGCACCCGCCGCTGCCGGCCGGAGCGCAGACCCCCGGGGCACGCCGCGGGGCCGCCGCCTCAGCCCGCTCCTCAAAATGGAAACTTTCCAAACTTTCCAGGTCCCGCAGTTCTCTGGGATCTCGAGAGCTACTTTCGAGAGAAGGCCCCCACGCACCAGCCGCGGAGGCCGCCTCCGGAACTCCGCAGCTCTAACGTAATTATTTATTAATTCTTGGCTTTAGGCTTTTTTTGTCTTTTGGGGGGGGGGGGGGGGCTACGTGCGAAAGGAGGGGGGGGGGGTACACGGACACCCCGTTCCCCGCGCAGCCCGAGCAGCGCCGGGAGGCCCCGCGGGCACCCCCGCGCCCCTGCGCTTCCCGCCCACGCCAGCGGGGGCGCCCCGAGGGGGCGGGCGGCAGCCGGCTCGGTGGCCCCTCGGCGCGGGCAGCGCGGCGGGGCCCGGGGGTGCGCCGCTCCCTCCGGCGGGCGGGCGGGCGGGCAGCACACAAAGGAGAAACGTGACACGTTTCTTCACCCGGACTGTCTGCTGGGGAGGTCTCGCGGAGGGGGGGGGAGTGGGGGTGTCACACCATAAAGAGAGGAAAAAGAAACAAGCCCGCGAGCGGGGAGGCGAGCCGAGCCCCGCACGCGCCCCTCGGACCCCGGCCTCGCTCGCGCTTTCCCCGCCCGGCACTGCTGTCCCCGTGCGGGGACGCTACAGGTTGTTCGGGTGTCAGTACGCGGGGCGGGGGGGCCGGGGGGGCGCGCGCTGCGCGGCGGCAGGGTGGCCCCGCCGACCCGCGCTACCGGCCGCGGCCGCCCCGGCAGATTCGGGGGGGCGCCGCCGCCCCCGGTCCCGCGGCGGGTCCGGCCCGCCGCGTTAGGGCGGCGCAGCCCCAGCTCCGGCCGGGGCATAGGCAACCCCCCTCCGCCGAGCGCCCCCCCCGGCCCGCGGTGCATTTTGGGGAGCGGTGCCCCGGGCGCCGGGAGACCTGACACATGTCACTCCTGCGGCCGCGGCCAAACTTTCCCGCGGCGGCGGCAAGTCAGAGAGCGGCGGCGGGGGGTGGGGGGGAGCGGGTGGAAGCAGCAAGTCACACCGGGGAGCGGGGGGAGGAGGGGAGAACGGGTGTGCGGAGGGGGAGGGGGGGGGGGATAACACTTACCGGGAGGAGACACCGTGCAGGGCGTCCCGGCGAGCTGACACGGAGAGAAAGGGCGAGCGGAGCCGCGCGCAGCCGCGCGCACATGCAGAGCCTCTGCGGGCGGAGCCGCCGCCGGGCCGCGCGGGCCGGGGGAGCGGGGGCGGGGGCGGGCGCGGGGCCCTGCGCGGGCGCGGAGTGGCGGCGGTGCCTCGCGCCCTCCCGCCGGCGGGCGCTGCCTCGCGCTGGCGGTGCCGCGCTCCCACCCCCCGGCGTGCGGGTCCGCCCGTGTGCGGAGTGTGCCGCCTGTGTGTATGTGTTTTGTTGGGAATGCAAAAAAAAAAAAAAAAAAAAAAAAAAGGGGGGGGGGGGGGAGAAAAAAACCCGCCGCTGCACACACCGGCTCCTTTGGAGAAAGGGGAGTGAGGAGGGAGCCCTCACATGATCGCGAAGTGGCCTGCACAGAAGTGCTAATAATGCGCGGGAGGGGGGGGGGGGGGGGGGGGGGAAGGGGGGGGGGAGCAGCGGAGGGGGGATGGCAACAAAAAAAAAAAAAAAGAAAAGTGCGGCGGGACGCGCTGGGCCGTGCCCCGCTCCGCGCCTCCCCCGGCCGGTCCCCGGCGGAGCGCGGTGATGCGGGCCGCGGCGGGCGGCAGGTCCACCTGCTATGTAAACAAACCGTCGGGGAAGTTGTTTGCTCTCGGCCGCTGCCCCCTTCCCGCCCCTCTCCCTCCCGCCGCTCCTCTCCTCCGGCTCCGTTAGACACAACGACTTTAGCAGACGGGCAGAAAACAAAGCGGCGCGTTGTGCTGGCAGTGCCGGCTGGCTGCAGCCTGCTGGCAGCCCCCGAGGTGCCGCCGCAGAGGCAGCCCGGGGGACCCGGGCGGGAGGGGGGCGGTGTGGCGGGGCAGGCCTGCCCGCCGGCGGCAGCTTTGCCAAGGAGGCACGCGTGGGCCCCCCCAAACTTTCTTCCCCCGCCCCCGCCATCGCGGAGCAAGGTGCAGCACCCCGCGGCTTCCCGCAGCGGGAGCCCGCCGCTCTCCGCCTGCCCACTGAGCGCTGCAGCCGCTCCCGCGGGGGGAAACACTTTCCGTGGGGGGCACGGCGCGGCAGCAGTGCCGGCGTGATGGCGAGAGCGGGGGAAGTCGTTCCCGTCCTTCCCGGTCCCCGCCACTCGGCGCCGGGGGTGTCCCCGGGCGGGCGGGCGGCAGCGCGCGCCACTGCTCGAGCGGGGTGGGGGGTTGGCGGCTTCATCGCCCCCCTGACGGCGGCGCGGCTGCCCCGAGCCCCGCTGCGCGCGTGGGCCCGCATGAGAGCGGCGCCCGGTGCTCGCCGAGGACCGGAATCAAAAGTGACTGTCACTCAGAGTTAGCAGGCGCCGCATTTATTAAATAAAACTTAAAATGCCGCAAACTTTGCTGCTCGCTGCTCCAGGCCAAGAGGGAGGCTGCCCGCCCACCGCCGCGCCCCGCGCCGCGCCGCTCACGCCCGGGCCCGCCGGTGGGGCCGCTACCGGCCGTTCGGCTGCCGCGGCACCGGGCGGGGCGGGGGTGGGGGGGGGGGGGTACGGGGGAGCTGCTACCGCGGGGGCGGAGCCGCGCAACTCCGGCAACTCGGCGGGGCCCCCCGCGGCGGCCCCCGGCAGCCCCCCGCCCCGCCGCGCACCCGCCCGCCCGCCCGCGGCGGCGAGGCCGGGGCCGGGGCGGTGGCGGGGCCCGTGCGGGGCGGCGGCGGGGCGGCGGGCAGCCAATGGGGCGCGGCCGGGTTCGCGAGGTGAAAGTTCACCGCCGGGGCAGGCTCGCGGCTGCCGATGGGTGGTCGTAAAACATGTTTATTTGCTACTCGCGACTCTTTTGTCTCGCCCCCCCACCCCACCCCGCCCCCCAGCCCCGTCGCTGCACCGGTTACCGGGGGACCGCTTGCTTCCGCGGCGGTTTGCGAGCGCAACGGTTGCGGGTGACACTTGCCGCACACCCCCGCGGAGCGGCGGCGGCGCGGCACGAAGTTCCCGCGGGCAGCCGGGCCCCGCGCACCGCGGGCCGGCGGGGCGGGGGGGGAACCGCGGGGGGCTCGCCGCGCCGCTCCCCGCCGCCCCGCAAACGAAATCGGGCCTCGCAGGCCCCGGCCGCCGACGGGCTCCGCGGGCAACGGCACGGGACGCCGCGGGCGCGCAGGCTGCGCGGTGCAGGGGCCGCCGCCCCCCCGTGCGGCGCGGGCAGGCAGGCGGCCCCCTCGGCAGCCCTCCGCGGCGGGCGGCCGAACGCCGGTACCGGCGGCAGCACCGGCGCCGCGCACGTGTAGGGGGCAGCGCCCCCGGCACCGCTCAGGCGGGACGGCGCGGCCGGGCGCACGGGCACCGCCAACTTCGTTGGGCGACCGCGGCGTGGCCGGACGGACGGACGCGAGCGACGGCACTCGGCGACCCCTGGGCCGGCCCTGCCGTGCCGCGGGCCGCCGCCGTCGGGCCGGGCGGCCTCCGGTCCCGCAGCGCTCCCGGCCCCGTGCCCCGGGCCGGGCCGCGCTTTGTCTCAAGGGCGTGTAAAGCCCCCCTCGCCGGAACGGCCCCCGCTGGCAGCGGCGCACGGGAACAATGCGGCGCTCGGCCGCTTAAATTATGCGGCGATGCTCGGTGCTGCGCGGCTCGCCGGTCCCACGCGGAATTATAGCTAAACGAACACTTTCCCGAGTCTTTTTTTTTCTTCTTTTTTTTTTTTTTTAAATTTTTTTTTATTTACACAACGACGGTTACGGCGTAAAATATAACTTGGCTTTCTAATGAAAAAGGCTCGCTCGTTGTATTTGTTCCTGTTTACGGTTCGGGATTTCATCTGCACAATTGTATTTCTCGCTTGAAATAAACCGCTTTGAAACCGTTTTCCTTTAATTAATTTAATGTATTTTCTTGGTGCAGCTGGCAGCGTTAGGGGTCTTATCAGATTGCCGTTTTTCCAATAGGATTGTTTAGAAAGCGAATGAGAAAATAAACAGACTCCTAAATCGGTTCGTTGCCCGCCCTCCCCGCGCACGGCTCCCGGCACACTTTGGAAAGCCGAAAACGCTGTTTTTAACCGAAGTCAAACCAAGGAAAATCTGTGTTACAACATCAAAGCGAAAGGAGACGGTACAAAATTGGTGGAGTTACACCACCATCTGTCGTTAAGCTTCGGGACTACAAAAGTTCAGACGTATAATAAATCCTAATGAGAGCTTGCAACTTTCTTTCCTTCGCCTGGAAGTCTTGTCCCGGTGGCAGAGCGGGTTTTCCGGCGCGGTTGGAGGCTCCCAGGTTCCGGGTCGCCGGCCACGGTCCTGGCTTGTGGGGCCGGTGGGTTTCTTCTGGCACCTGATGATCCCAAGCAGTTGCTCTTCAAAACGCACAGGCAATCACAGGACTTCTTGGCCTCGAGAGGTTGCAAAAAAAGCATAAGCAAAATTTATGTTAAAAGCAAAACCAAACCAAACCAAAACAAAAAAAAAAACACAAAAAGAACAAAAAGTCCCTCCAAACACAACAAAACCAAACCACAAAACACCTTACCACCCCTTACAGGAAGGAAAAAAAAAAAAAAAACCAAAAACACCAAAACCAAACCCCTGCATCTCTTACCTCTCCAGTTGTAGGATTCAATTTATTCCATTTTCTGTACCTGTCTTTCTGCGATGCTGCATCCTGAAAAGGAATATATACAAAACACATCTTGCAATGGTATCTGCAAAAAAGCTATGATGTCCTGATGCAATATCCGATTACTCTTAACATTTCAAAAGCTGTAAACAAATCCATAGCAGAGGCAGAAAATTATATTCACCAGTGTAAAGATGGTACCTGCTCTGTCCCTGTAAAAGCTCCCCATCAGACTTCAGCTCTTTCTAAATTCTTCAGTTAAAGGGCTTGCAAATAGCCATTTGCCATAGTTACCGAAAAATCAGGCAGGAAGGAGTGTTTCCTTTGGGATTTTCCTGGTACTGTTGTTCCCTGTTTCAGAGGCCAATTTCTACTCATGCAAGCAGGGATCCTCACAGAACCCTACCATGAAAACCATCTAGTTTATCATTATTTTATCACAGTTCTTACTTTAAGGCAGGTGTTGTTTAGTAAGTATTGATCCACATGGGTTGCTTTATGGAGTGCTTAGCATTAAAAGTCAACTTTCACATTGTTTCTCTTCCACTGTGGGAATTCACAGCTTTTTTGCTTGAGATTGATATTCTACAAGTGCTCATAGTCCTTATACTGTAATTAGCACTAGGTATGTCCCAGTACTACTGTGAGGTGAGGGGGTGGCAGTTTAACATGCTTATACAAATCCTGCTTCCCAATCTGATTCCTCGGCCCAGAGAAACTCCTATATCCTACCAGTAGCTGTTGATACTCAGAGGGAAAGTTCTACTTTTAGCTTGTTGACATGTCAAGAGAAGCTATACGTCCACTTTCCAGGCTATCTCATAAAGTGCAGAATTATCCTGCAGGCAATAAACTCTTTTTGACATTCCTTTGCCTACCATGTTATTTTCATGTTATTCTGGGGAAAAAAAAATACTAAATTTTCTACCTTCTCCATAGTCAATTAAGCTCTCATAACCAGCTACGCTCTTTGAATCAACATGACAAGCTAAGGTTTCTGATTTGATGAGAAAGGTGTTTAACATTCATCTGACTGAAATAAATCCTGTGGCACTTTCTCAGCTTTGAGAAATAGCTAGGTCATTACAACCAGTTACTGGTTTAGGAACATTTGGTAAAAAACTTCTGTCCGAAAATTTGCTGATCATTTCAGTGTTTGCACTGTCTACAGGTTTACATAAGGGTAACTAAGTGTAATTTCATTTTTAGGGGATTCAATAGACATTATAACAGCAACCAAACTGAAAAAAAAAAAAAAATCAAATAATGAAGAGTTTCTGGAGAAAAGAAAAAGAAAGCATGGTGCTCAAAATTGTCTTGCTCAAGGTGGAATGCATGCTGCCCTGAACAGTACTGACCAAAAAGGAGGGATTATACTGTCTCCAGTCTGATGTATTTGATACAGGAAAAAAACCCGCTGTCTAAATCTTGTACTCTCTTTCCATATCAGAAAAACATACTGGAATTTTTGACATTAGTTTTGGCATCTATATTTAAAGATGACCTATAAATATTTCTGGATTTTTTCCCAATGTTGTGGCCAGGTTTTGGGGATACATGCCATGCTGACATTTCGGGTCCTGGTTCCCCAACCATTAGTTGCATATGTGAAAGTCTTATTTAGCCAAAGGTGAGGAAAGTTTTAAGACTGCTAAACCTTTTGGTGAGTTTCCAAAGTATAACCCGGGGAGCAGTATCACAAACATACATAAACAAGTAGCTGCGTGAGTCTCATGAACAGCTCATAACTTCTGAAAAGTTTGGCATCTGACCTGGAAGGTGGTGCTAAAGTTTAAGCACATAAATCAAAGACTGCCATCTTCCAAAGCCTTGTGTAGCTCCCAAGGAGTTAACGTTGATAAGGTGCCAGTAAAATTCCTTAGGCACCTAAGGTACCACTTCTGCAAATTCTCAACAACTGTTACAGCTGGGCTGAAAAGCTTGGCGAGTTTCCTCAGCCTAACCAGCCTCAAAAAAATAGGCATCCTCTGTGTAGCTGAGCGTTAAATCACAGTTAGGTAAACTGCCCAATCAGTCCCAGCGAGCACTAACTGAGCCTCGGGAAGTATCCCGCCTGCTGGGCTGCGTCCCCACACTCCTGCTGCTACTCCAGCCAGTCTTCGACCCCTGTTCTGCAAAGTGACGCCATGGCCTCACCACAGACCAGCCAAAATCAAGTGCTTAGGTCATGGTCCTGGGAGGTGACCGATGGCTTAGGCCCAAGGAAGGTCTGGAAACAAATTAGAATAGTGCAATAATTCAGTTACTGCATTAAAAAAAAAAAAAAAAAAAAAGTGTTGCAGAAGAGAAACTCCCCTTTGCTGTCATGTTTCAAACCATCAATGAGAACACCTGCTGCTTTTATGGAACAGACCATGTAAGCACCATCTCTGTAAGAGGGTTCGGGGCTCTGAATGGCAAAATAGCAGGGCAGGACAATGGCAACCCCAAGAAGGGCAGCAGTTAAGGCAACATTGTCTCTTCAGCATTTCCTGCAATTGCCTTGAGCAAGGCAGAACTGACTCCTGTGAATTTCGCTCTGAGGTTCCCAACATCCCCACCCTGCTGCAGAGGCAGCCAGATACCCAGCTCGAGGTTATGGATTATATGGGATTGCACGTAGGGGCCAGGTAAGTCAAAAAGCAAGCTCAGCCATGAAAATGTAGCCCTGACTGTAAAACCATGAGTCTTCACAAGTTGCACCCAGGTCTGAAGTCCAACCTTTCCTTTTCTACCATGTGCTCATTTCTTTGCATCCTTCCTTCCCCCTTTTTGATTTCCTCAGAGCAAAACTTCAGACTCGCAGAAATTTTCCTTAAGGCTGACAGAAGTCTTCCCTAACGGGCATATTTTTCTTTCGCTTGTTCTGTTGCTTCTGCTCTCCTCTTCCAGCCCTAGTATTCTCACCCCTCCGTAGCAGGTTGTGTGGAAGCGGTTCCGGCACAAGCTGTGCTCCAGTGGGAAGCATCACCTCCAGATGAACTGCTCTGGCCTCCCTCAGAACAAAGGCAGTGTGTGGTGGAGGAGTAGCAAATGAGTGGGCTTCTTGTGGTAAGGCAGCACTAGGCTTCTGATGGACTTGCCCCATGAAGTTATCACAGGGCATGTGCGAGTTGCCCATGGGTTATGGAATGGAAATTCATCTGCCAGAACCTGAATTTTGTGGAGGGAACAAGGTTCTGCTTCACAGAACAAAACAGGATTTGACACCGCTCTCTTCCACCCCAAATGTACTTTTCAATACTGATGGTAAACTGTGACTTTGTAAAACCAAAAGAGCATACAGTTATTTTCTAGCTCCTTCTTAGGTGAAAAATGTACCTTTTGTACCACAGACACAAGGTCCACATTAAAGATGCAAAATTACATTCGGTTTCATGACGTTTACACATTTGTAGCAACATTCCAGGCATTTTGGAAATTTTGTCAGTATTTAGGGTTAAAGGACAGAGCTGTCTTTTTAGAAATGATTTTGATGTCATACACACAAATTAGTGTACATTAAGTAGTCATCCTTCCACCCACAAGTGCTTGCATAGAATTTGTGGGTTTGGGGAATAAATTGAAAGCAGACTGTGGATGTAAACAATATGGTTAGCTACAGGAGTTTTACACTAGTCAAACACTAAATAAACAAGCCCTTTTTTTAGGTTTACAAGCACTGTAGGGACATAACATCAGAATATATATTTTTAAGGCAACAGAGATACAGCCTTGTAGATGTGAATTACAGAGCTCTGTGATGCAGGAGCAGCAAAGCAACCTGTTTTCCTAATTTGTACAAAGCTAGAATCAAATAAATGACAAAATACTACATGTTTCCTCAGCATACCGATTGCCACTTTCCTTCAACAGTAAAACCTGCTTTTTTATTGCTACAGCAACACAGTCAATACAGCTAGGAGGAGAATCAGAGAAATTCAGGATCACGCATTGTCACCACAAGTGGATACTATAGCACTGCTCTTTAGTCTGTCAGTTATTTTACTCATTGTGTAAAAATCAAGGCAGTAGGCAAGGACAAGTGACTCAGAGAAACAGTACTTTTTAGAACAAACGATTTGTAAAGAAAATAAGTGCTATCTATAGCCTTGGACATTTGTATGAAGACAAGCAGTTTAACAGTTTTATACCTAGCTGTAAAAAAAAAAAAAAAAAAAAAAAAGGAATTTTTAAAGCAATTATTTGTATTTGCACAGTCTAATTTTTTGGTATTTGACATAATTTCTTTTCATGGTAGCAATCTGCAACTGTACCCAGTTCCTTTTAGTAATTCAGTGTTCCTGATTGCAGTTGAAGGCTAGCTCCCGTGGTCCATATTCCCAAGGATGAGGCTTCAGCTGAAGCTTCATCTAATATTTGGAAAGCATGTTACAGGGTCAGCTGCTTGAACCATAGGCACCTTCCTACCTTAGTCCAGCCACCCAGCAATTTTACGTGCATTTGCTGGAGTGCTTTGTTCCTAAATCTTGGCAGCGAGCATCTTAGCCATAGGAGAGAGGTTAACATTTTCTCATCAAGGGGATGATTCTTCCACCCATGAGTGTCCTTTCTGCATCAAACTTTCAAAAGAAGTGACTGCCTTCAGAACTAAAACAAGTGACCAGTGTATGCTAAAGAAGTCAGCATCTTTTGAAGGAATCAGATTATCAAAGGGTACAGCTGAATCTTGAAAATCTGGTTCTTAAAAGTACTTAAACGGATGCTGACTTCTTAAAAATCTCTCCCAGTTAGGGGTGCTACACCCATAAAATGCTGGCATTTTTCGTTATTGAAAATCTAGGGCTGCAGCACCGTGCTGCACTACACAGATGCACATAAAAGCTTTATTCTGGACCTACTCCAAATCCACGCGGAAGAAGGGAACAGCAGTAAGCTCCTATTTGAAGAATTACCTGTACCGCACATACATCTGCATACTTCTTACAGTAATTTATATGAATTTAATACAACAGGTGAACTGGTGCTACTTGCTGTAATAAAGGTTTAAGAGGGATTATTCTAGGAGATATCTGCTAGTTTATTCATGGGGTTTAATGGGGGCTGGTCTGGGTCTCATGTAAGCATTACCTGAGAGCTTACCTGATGCAAGCATCACTTCAAATGTACAGAAAGATGGCTGGCTTCACTGTGACTATGACAAGCTAACTACAAAGAGGATGGAGACAAAAAAATTTAAAATATAAAGATCCTTCATAAATAAGAACAATAAAACAGTAAGGTACCTCTTGTATTCTTCATACTGATATGAAATTCAATTCATGTTATAGTAGTCTTTATATATATATATAATATAGTGTTTGTATATCACAGGCTATTTAAAATACGTAACTATAGTCTAGAAATGGGGAAATAGTTTGGCATTTCAAAAAAATATAAAGTCAGAAAGGATATTATTTATTTTTTTTTAGAATTAAGCTTTGGTTTCTTTTCAGGCAGACAGGTTTGAAAGGACTTTAAATATTGGTGAGGAAGCTTTAAAATAGTAGTTAACCACCAAAACAACCCTGAACAGTTCCTGCACTGTCCTTAGCTAGTAACTCCCTCTACCCACACTGATACCAAAGGATATGTGAGCAATTATCCTATGATACTTCAGCACTGAATTAAGCCTCATACCAGAACAGAAACACTCATTTTGAATAAAATTCAGTATTTATAACAAAAACAAAGACCACAGTCTATACTGTACGTCAGTGTCAGGAGCTTGAATGCTAAACAAGAGAAATTGATACTGTTCATTTATTAAATGAAATTGTCTTAGTTGGCCTGAAACCTGCCAGGAATTGGTATAAAATATAAAATATGTGATGGGATTATTAAAATGAATGTTGAAACCTCCTTATGACAAATGTCGAGCAGGTAAGCAGAAGCAAGAAGGTAATCAAACAACTGAGTTTTAGAAGCTTCCTTAGATACTTTATGAATGACATACTCTCCTTAGGTTTCTGAAACTGTTAGATGAGACAGTAGATTCATGTTCATGCTTGGAATCCCCATAGTGTTTTTCAATTGAGTATAGGGAATGGGACAAACCAGCCTTCAAAACCGAGGACTTATTTTGGCTAGTATGTGCTGTAACTACCCCACTGAGTAGAAGAATGGCATAATCTATTTCTAAGTCGTGACAAATTGCAAACACTAATGCATGCATGTCCCAGTGGAGGAACAGGGGGTGTCCACTGCAGAATATCAAATTTGGCAGTACCTTAAGTACTTATCTGTAGCAACGGAGGGAGAAAGATTGTGGTAAAATGAGGAGTTTCAACGTAAGCTTAATAAAATGGGATTTAACGTTGCCATTTCTAAATAATGCAATGGAATTTAAAGGGACGGTTACCGTTATCAGTAATAATTTCCTAACTCGGAGAGTTGCATCTGCCATAAAATGGAATTAGGGGACAGTGTCATATAAGGAAAATGCGATCGCAGAATTACATATTACAAAGAAAAAGCAGAATAATTTGATCATAGCACATGCTGAATAAACAGTTTTCAATTTTTAGAGCAACAAAAGAGGACAATAAACAGCAGTTACAAAAGCTAGAGATTTTTAAATAAATAGGCGTAGATAATTGATATTCAAGAGTCTTAAAAGAGTGGGGTGAGGTTTTTGCTTTAGCATTAATATAGATTTCTAATAAATCTGGGAAAACAAAGGAAGTTCCAAAAGAAAGGAAGAATGTAAAAGCTGTAACTGTATTTCTAAGTGGTAAACAGGACAGCGTGGATAGGCTTGTCAATCTGATACCAGTCCCAAACAATGAACGAAATACACGCTAAAGTGATAGATGGGGGAAAAGGCATGCAAAATGTGCAGAGGATATTTGCTGGCAGGAGCTAAGGGTGAGACAAAGGGCCTGTGTTGGAAAAATCTGCACTTATAAAAACCTGCAGGGAACACGGCAGATAATCGGCCGGACAAAATCCTTGCTCAGGCCTCAGTGCAAGGCTGTGATCAGAAGGAATGTGTGTCCGCAGCTGTAACAGGGATGGAAAAGGCTAACGGAAAAGCAACAAGAATTCAAACAAATGTCAAAACATGTATCATAATCTGTACAAACCAGTATGTTTTGATAATCAAGAGGTCTTCGCTGCAGCAGGCAATGTATGAGAGATTCCAAGGGATGGCATCTGCAGTGAAACAAATTGAGACTAGAGCACAGAGAAGTGTTTTTAACAGTAAGACTGTTTTGGACCATAAGATCATTCTGGCCTAATTTCTTCCATGTCTTCAGGAGCTTCTCATCACAGTCAATTTCTAAGGTAAGCATGGATATTTTCCTATTAATATATTATCATTAAAACAAAAATTAATTCAGGAATTTTTCATAGCCTGGGCGGTGTAGGTGTTAAGGCTCCATGATCACAATACCCAGGTCCGGCTTTCTAGTCTACGAGCACTGTTGATGTTAGAATTGTCATCACCAGGTACTTAACACTCCATGAAGATAAATGGGACCATCCATAACATTCCTTAGGACTGCTCTTTCAGGCAGTTTGAAAATTCAGGAGCACTGCTGTATTGGATTGCATGTGGGAAGATACATTCATAAACAGAAAGGAAATACTAGTAAAGGAAACGTGTTAAAATTGTTAATATTGAAGATTTCTATTTCAATAGCGGTGCACAACTGCAAGTTGAGGACTCTCTCATACCATGCATTGTAAAAAATCTAATTCAGCTAGTTTACAATGGATCTTGCAGCACAATTTGAAGACAACAATAATTCATAGCCACAGAACAGACATAGCTGTTGAGGGTACGCATCCTATTAGTCTGAAGCAGTGTTCCACTAATTCATGTGGCGTGCATCACTTTATTACTGCACAGAAAAAAGCTGGGTTCAAAGCCTTGCTGGATTCTGTCTTGTAATTGTACTTGGTTTTCTATTGATGTGCCAAAGCAAGCGTGAAAACACAAGTATGAAAGTACTGACAGCACATTTACAAGTATTTTGTGGTTTGTTCTGTTAAACAATAGTCTAAGATGTAAAATTTACAGTGTTTGGTAGTCCACAAAATATCTATGTAGCAGTAGTACTGTTGGTTTTGTATTTGACTTCTCTGTAACGTTGCACATGAGAGGAAAATTTTGCAATGAGACAAAGGGTCTAGCCTCTCTGTAAAGCAAGGAATGTTCCTCGCAAACTAAAACTATGAGTATTAAAGAAATGTATGTTTCTTTTTTTCTTGTTTTTTCTTTCCCTCTCTTACCAATTTTGAGTGAAGACTTGAGTAGTGGTGCAAAAATCTCTGTACAACTAGCCTAAGCAATCTCTGTGTTCATCGTTTTCTTAATTGCTTTTCACCGTCTTGTCCAAGGAACACTTTGCAAGGCATAGCTGCATGGGCTATGATGTAATGAGATCTTGTTAGCTAAGCAAGACCAGACCTCAAGCTTAAGCAAAATAAATTTGGATAGACTCTCTGCCCCTTGACCCAGCTGTTTTGCAGTCTTTGAACAGTAAAGAAACTTGGAATCTGGTCACAGATGCCAGTGTAAAAATTTCCCTGGCTGAAGGGAAATGTCAAACGGTGTAAAACCAGAGGAGCTGGTTCCCACTGCTTTCTGTCTTCTTCAAAAAAAGCATGTTAAGCAAAAGAAAGGTTGGGAAATTCAGAGGGAAGATGAACTGTGTCTTTATTATGATGATTTCTGGCCAGCATATGGTCCCTTAGGGACCAAAGCCAGCTTCATAAATTAGAACCATATAGAGTTCACAAACTTAGTTTATGTTGTAACTTCAGCTGAGGAGCAAAGCAAGACAGGACAGGGCAGGCTGAGAAAGAAGAAGCTGTAACTAGTTCTGACAGACCCTCCAACATTTCCTCTGAGCACACTTTTGAAGATGAGCAAATATGTCCTTCTGTATTAGCTTTTTGCAGAACTGGCATTGTTTGCCTCCCAAAACTACAATAATATATATATATTAACATCTATACAATATGTATATATGCAATATATGTATATAAATATATACAATAATACATATATATATAAAATAATACATCTGAATAACACTGAGGAAGATAAAATTATAAAATAGAAAAAGCAGGTATCACATCAGTAGCATTTCTAGCAAGAAGTACAAGTAACTTATCCTTTTCTACCCACTAAAGATTTCTCTTTCTTCTCATTACAAAATGCTTTTCACTAACGAACTGATGTTTGAGAGTAGTTGGAAGGATAGTGAGTTGGTAAAATCTTGAGATTTACAGTCTGGCTATGTTAAAGATGGGACTGCACATACCTACTCAGTATACCTGTAAAATCTATACTTCTATGTAGGACTTGCTTAAATAGCATCTTTGGCTAAATATTATTCTTTCAACCAAATCTTATAGCTTAGGAAGTTGGGGTTTTTTAACAGAACTGTAAATTTAGGGTTGTTTTTCAATTTAAACCCATCATATTATGAATTTATTTGACTAAGAGGTAAGAAAGGGTGTTCTAACCAATAGCTAGGATTCAGGAGGACTGGTGTTTGCTCTGTCACTGATGTTAAGTAACCTACTTTGCCAAAAAAGATAGTTTGAGGAGATTTAACTGGAATTTTTAGGATTGCAAAGATAATTTAAAGCTATTTAACCAAGTCTTTGTATGTGCTGTCATCATACATGTATTGATATAGTATCAGTGACACATGAATGTAGAACAAAGGAAAGACAATTCATCTTCATGCAACAAGTTCTTGAACTGTGGTGTTTAATACCAAAAGATGGTATTAAGTACCTTTATCTTGGAAGGTCAGCGTAGTTTCTGATCAATAGCATCTTCCAGATTTATATCTGGTGGAAGAAAGGTGATCACCTTCTTTACTCATCTCTGTGGGATTCAGAAATGCATCTTACCAAGTCATGGCTGGGAATTACACTGTTCTCATGGGGATGTGCTTTGAAAAAGTCTTCCTCCATCAGCTGAACTTCAAGGCATTGAGATTGCCTCGGCTGGATCACCAGAGCTGGGCCCTCAGTGCCCTTGTTCGGAAACAAAACAGTGACTGGAGGAACAAATGGTCGGTGCAGAGGGTCATCACCAACACCAAGTAATGACACCACTTGCAAACAGCACCATGATCACTATGACAAGTGTATTTATCATAACTAAAAATATAAGAACTAGCATTTCAGCTTGTAATTAGAGAGTGGTCCTCGGTTCTGGGAAGCAATGCTTCTCAAAAAGACTTGGGAATCAGAGTTCATAGTCATCTGGGTATAATTTCCCAATGTGACACAGTGCACAAAATGTCTAATATGAGCTTAATTAATAGGCATCAGAGGAATAATGAATGAAGATAGGTGTCGAGAGTTATTATACTGTTGTTGCATTTAGCACTGATGAAATCATTACTGGAATATCTTGTCCAGTTCTGGGGTCCACAGTTCAGAAATATTGTTGAAGAAGTTCAGAGAAGAGTCACGGGCATGACTTGGGGACTGTTAATCATGCTTCAGGGTAAAAGACTCAAAGAGCTCTATCTGCTTAGTTTATCAGTTGAGAATACTAAAGATTGAATTGGACCTAACCTCTAAGCTGTTACCGTGGGGAGTTATACAGGTTTGATTATGGACTCTTAAATCTAGCAAGTACATGAAATTAGCAATAATATAAGGAGGTAAAATATAAGTAAAATCTGGAAAAATTCATGGTAGAAATAAGGATGCATATTTTTGCCAATCACAGTGAGCAACTTCCTAAGGTCTGTGGCAGATTCATTCTTAATAACAATTTTTCACCTAGAAGATAGTCGGTAGCTCAAGAATTAACTAACAGCTTGCTCTATTGCAATAGTGCTTCTGGTTTCATCATCTGCAAAACTATGATACCAAGGTTTGGGACCTTGCGGCCACCAAAACAGAGGCATCAGTACAAAATCTGTGAGTCTAAGGAATTAAAAGATTCCTTACTGGTAGCATATCTTTCTCTGAACAACGCTTTTAGGGGGTACTACTGTATTTAAAAAAAAAAAAACAAACACAACCACAACCAAACTCCAGAGAAACTATAGGTATACTATTAGAAGTTGTTTCACAAACATTAAACTAGTTTGTTAAGTGCATACTAGTGTATAAAGTAGTAACAACTGTGTAAGTAAAACTTGGCACTTTCATATTGCCTTCCAGCAAAAAAAAATCTCATAGACAGCAATTGATGAGTCAAGTCACTCAGAAATCCTGTGAAGTTGGTAACTGTTATTATTTGCTTCATACAGAGGATGAATTGAGAGACAGAGAGTGCCCGGGATCAAAGAGGAATCCTGGGACTTATCTGGAAATGAAACAAAGCCTTCTGAGAGCTATTCCTGTGCTTTAACCAACATTTTTTTTTTTTTTAAACAGGCAAGCTGTAAAGATCCTGGCAGGTGACACTCCTGTACTTGTGTCAGTATAGAGCCAACCCTGTCTCCAGTGCCAAAAGACACTCTGATGTTCAAAGTGCCATCTCTTTCCAATGACATACAGAAAAGAAAGCCCTGTGCGCTTACTCTGTGACTTATTCTCATTGCACTTGTATAAGGAAGAGGCGGTGCTGATTTTGGTGTCTTGTCAAGATTCCAGCTTAGGTGATTAGTTTATCCTTACCTAAACTCCTTGAATTTCCATATTGAGGATAGTTTTCATATGCCTCCCTGCAGAAAAGCATACTGGTACTGTTACAACAGGAAAGTTTACAGTATTAAATGAACCAAACTGAAGAGCAATATAACACATCTGCCACTTCACCAAATTTCTGTAAAGGACTCTGCTGGAAAACCAATTAGCGGTGCACCACTGATTTTAAATGGGTACAAATAAAAGTAAATTTTGAAATGAAATTTTAATGCAAGACTGTCCTGTGCACCAAATGTAAAATGTATGTTTTTAATCCCTGTTTTTAGAAAATTTAGGAAATGCATTCATGATACCAAATGTCCATTCTTATGGGTATGTCATGGGTCGAAGACATGATGCAAGTTCAAAGATAAATGGTGAAAATGGCACATATTAAGTAACAATCACCTTACTGCACTTACAGCAACAAAAAAAATGGACTTCTAGCAAGAAAAAACCCCAATCCCATCTGTTACTAGCATTGAACAAAATCAACATAAAATGAACCAACATTATTTTGGTCTTTGATCTCTTGGATGCTTTATGACAGAGGTCATAAATCACATAATTATTATCTGATATCAAGACAGCTTGAATTAACCTCTTACATTCCTAAGGCAATGAGAGCCCTCATCGCAAGTCAAAATCTGCTTATGTGGAATAACAAACCTTACCAAGGGAAACAAATCCCTTTCCTCCTATTTTAGTCTAATCTGGACTTTTGAAAACCTTTTAGTGGCTCAGAGGTGGAAAATATCACACTAAAATTCATTAGATCACAGACATCTCCTGTTTCTTTCTGGAAGCTGTGGTTACGAGTCATAAATCACATCATCACTTGGGTTCTGGCTTCTATTAATTGTAGACTTTCTCTTTTCTTTTGCTCCTCTTCATCAGTGGAGGTCAGCTCAAGATGCCTCTATGTTTTGGCTGCTGAGATCCAGGAAAATTTGGAAGGCCTTTAATTCTGACATTTCATTCCTGCCATTGACATGAAACAGCCTACATTTGACGAGTTTCAGAAAACAGAGCAGAGAATAGTACACACTTGGATTTTCTTTCTTCCAGTAGGCGCTATTGAATAAGACTGGGATTTGGTTTTTTACCTCCTTGAACAGAAAATTGCCAGAAATACTAGTGCTAACTTTTAAAAAACATTTCTTAAATTTTCCCTGTAAATCAGCTAGCAGGAATGATGGGCACATAATGATTAAAACACCTTATTTTTATGTATACAGCAGACCATCATTTGCAGTAGGCACCATACATATAGATTGTGAAAAACAGACACACAATAGAAGTTCTTTCACAAAAGAAATGTACTTTTACAAAAGAGTGATGTACCTGAAGTTCTGTATAATAAAAATACAGCAGCTAGGCTAAGAACATCAGAACCAGGTCACACAGAACCATGACCAGTAATTCAGCATTTTGAGTACAAGAACAAGAAAAGAAGGCAATCTATACGCTTCATAATGAGAAACACAACAGAATAAACAGAGAAGGTTCTTTTACTGGCAACACCTGGAGCTGAAAGGCAGCCGAAAGGGAGACGGGCCAAATTTTGTGCAGACCCTCACAGGAGGAGCACCAGATTAGGTAGCCCATAGAATGTTCTGCTCTTGAAAAACAGTTATGTACTGCTTCTGCCCAGCCAGATGGCAGGTCCTGTTTTCAGGCAGCCCTTGCACTGTTTTCCCCACTGCTGAAATGAAAAGCTAACAATAAACACAAATTTGAGACTCAAGTGTTTTTTCTAGTAGCATGCCGCTTTCACTCTAATCAGTGTCTTTATGAAAGATTTAACTACAGCCGCAATTAAATGCAGCCATCACTTCTTTGCCCCGCACCACTTTTTGCTCCACTTCTCACCATGTCTTAATGGCACCGCACTATTCTTTCTCTTGTTTTTAAAATTTTGGATTTACAATAATAAAGATGACTGTTCAAATTTCTGAGTACTTTGCCAGATTTATATACAGTTACTCTATTAGATACTCCCATCATGAAAGCAATCATCTCCACGGGCTTGTGTCCAGCAGGATGATACGAACTAGACGCAGAGCTCAAGCTGGCGTGTAAGCTGAGCAGGGTGAGCTCTCACACGGACCACAGCCTTGAGCTAACACAGCAGTGCAGGTGTAAGCAGAAGCTGAGGTGCTGTGCATTCGTGGCCACGCTGAAACAGCTCTTCTCTTTTCTGTAAATAGTGTATTGGTCATTGCCTTGACCTTTGCGAGGGATTCATAAGATCTGAGGAAGGCTCCTGTTGCCCTTTTCTCCTGCATATGTGCAAAAGATAGGGACAGACCCATGCAGTTCACAAAACGTCCAGGCTACAAGGCATTGAGTGTGAATAATATACCTCATCTGATAGCGTGAATAATATACATTATCTGATAGCTTGTCTAGTCTATGTGCAATAAACACTTACACAAGTGAGCAAGCATAGCTCACCATTTTGATAACTGAGACAGCAAAAGGCTTGGAGTTTATCCGTGTTATTGAAAGCTTAGTTCCACTGATTTAGATTGATAACTCTGACACTGGGATCATCATGACTACTTCGTGACTCAGTGTTCCTTCTTTCTAACAAAGGAAGGGAATGACAATGTACAGCATGGCATAGGATCAGACATCCATCTCAGCTATGAAATTATGAAAGAAATTATATAATTGAATATATAATGAAATTATATAAAGAGAAACTATGCAAATTATGCTATGTTATACAGGTTATTATAACCAGTACTTAAATGGACTCACAGAAAGAGTGAAATTCTTCAGCAGGAATGGAAAGAAACAGGAGATTTCTGAGAAATTCCGCCAGCACTACTGCCTAGATGAGACTTATCTCTCTTTTGAGCTAAGTCCCCATTTGACATACCACTATAAATTAGGGTGAAATCCCCTGAAAACAGGAGAGATATTCTCAAAATCTGCTGTAAAAGACAGGAAAATATGAATTAGGAGTAGACCCTTGGGAGAATGTAGCAACAGCATTTCTGTCATATGTATTAAATATTGTGATCAGGCTAACATTTATTAGTGCAACTTCTTCCTGAGTTCCCGCAAATCTACAGAGGGATATTTGAAAGTTCTTAATTCTTCTATGCAATCTATGATGGAAAAAATAATAAGAAAAAGAAGTGTGTCAGCAGTCTGTGTTTGTGGCTGCATAACGACAGATCTCAACGTGGAGTGTGATGCACAAGAAGCACATGGCTTTACGCCAGATCTATTTTCTCTTGAAACTGGGGTTGGCCCAAGCATCAAGTTAAAATAACTTCTCCTTTATGTAAGTTGCATTTCGCCTAGCTATAAGTAAAAATGAGACTAAGGGCAACATTGCGTTCTGAACAAAGTATTTGAGACTGATATATATCTACTCTGCAATAAACGTTTCTTAGTAAGCTAAGTTGCAAACATTCAGGAATTTCAGATGCCCTCAGACTCCTGTAAAGAAGATAAATGCAGGGTAGGCAGTGCCTCATGATTAGACTAAGTAATCACCTGAAAGCCCAACGTAAGGGTCTATAGAAATCAGCAGGAATCTATTGACTTCAGGGAATTTTAGATCAGGCTCTGGAAGAGCTCATGGAAATCATTCCTCCTGCACAGCACTTCATTCATCTGCTCGGCAACTACAACATACCTACACATTCTGTGACAAGTGAGAGTCTGTCAAGTAACTCCCACAGCATTTTCCCCTTTCATCCAGGAAACTCCTTCATTAGTGATAAGCCTCTGTGCCCTGGAGTCCATGTACCAGCCAAGGGGAGGAACCTGTTTGTAAACCAGATGCTTTGACATAGCTGGAAATTAGAAGGGAGGCAGCAGTACTTGGCAAACAAATTTGTTAAGAAGTGCACTTTGCTTGAAATGTTTATAATTTATTCTTGAAAAATATGCTGAGAAGGTGGCTGCTAGGTGTACTGCTCAGCTTTGAAGTTCAAGTTTGAAAGTGGGGATCCTGAATACCTCCCAAGCAACGTTTGACAAAAAACAACCTGGTGCTCTGTAAAGAACGTGCTTGAGGAGATGGCGTAGGGACAGCTAGTAAGTCCCACTCTCATGCCATCTGCAGGGAAATTATCCAGGTCCAGAGAAGGGAAGCTTCATTGTAAACAGCAACATGTTCATATGAAACCTTCCAAATTTACTAGCAGAACTTTAACAAGAAGCACACAGGTATACCAGACATCCCTTCCAAGCCACGTTGATACTTTCAACATAGCAGCGTACTCAAAAATTAGGCCAATGCATAAACACAAGAGGAGTCCCATTGGCTGCCTTACATTTTCTTAAAATAAGACACATCAAGAAGGAGTTATTTTGCTCAGCTGAGAGGCATGTGATGCCTACTGATGATCGACAAAATGCTACTTCCCAGAAAAGACCAGCAACTGGAGCTCCTCCTGGAGCCAGTCTGATCAAGCAGGAAAACCAAGACCTCAGGTGCCCCAAATGTGAAGACTAACCTGAAGGTTTCTTCCCTGTGACAATCTCTTTGCTCTGAGGACAGAGAACTGCAAGTAGAAACGTTGAACGTGGATGGAGGGTAACATGAACAATTTTCTGAAATCAGGCTCAGCAACTTTGTTGACATTTAAGATTTGGCTACATAAAAAGGGGAAAAGTATAGTACTTTTATGTTTTCTGTCTTTACAGTCAGATAAATTCAGCTCAGTTTAGATCTCAAGTTGGGAGGGGATGCTAATACATGAAGGGGAGCTGAGGGAGGTTCAAAACGCTCGGGAGTTGTCCATCCAATTGTTCTTCTGTCAACTCCATTTCTTCTTCCTCCCTTTCTCCCTTTCCTGCTTTGCTCTCCTCTCATCCTAGAAGACCTCTCTTTCCTGTAAATCTGTCACAATTAGCGTGAATCAGTGAGGACAAGAAGGCAAGCAGTGTCTGTGTGGGGCTTGCATAGCAAATGGCCACCCAGTCAGGAGATACCTCCTCGGCAGGGAAGGTGGTTGGTCGTGCAGGGGGAGGATCAGTCCTTGGGAATGCTGTGAAGCTCTGGAGGCAGGTGGAAGGCAGGGACCTGGCAGGGGCGAGGTGACATGGCTAAAGCTGGCTTCGTGGGCAAAGCCATGAGGGAGACCCTCATGGAGACGTAGGGCAAGGCAGGAATCTGGATTGAGGCAGGTTAGCTGGACCTTGAACTGAAGGTTCAGGGAGGAGAAACAGACTCTTGTAGTCTGGGAGTGGTCAGTGTGGCTGGAGGTTGGAGACCTAAAGGCCCACAGAAAAGGTAAAAGGCTGAACTGAAGCGGCTTGGGAACCACTGCTGTAGAGCCCAAGTGAAAAGATAGGAAAGTGGAAAGAGAAGAGAAGGGTAAATATAATTTTTAAAAGAAGCAATTTAAATGCAGAAAAATGATACTTCATTATTTTTTTGTTGATGATTTCATAACGATACTGCCCTAAAAGGCTCAACTTTGAACACATTAAAAGAAAGCATGTTCAGCTTCCTTGGATTAGCAAGCAGGCACGATTTGCATTTAAAATAAGAGCCCAGATCATGCACCCTCTCGGGCAGGGTTAAACCAGACCAGAAAAAATTGCAGGGTCAGGGCCAAGGCAGCTGCCTGCATGCCTGTTATGTCTGTCATTGGGGTCTTTTTTTTGTCTTTTTGGACTTGTAAGCTCTCCAGGCTAGGAGCGCTCCCCATGGGGCCCGTCCGACCTCCGCTGCCTGCAGTGGGCACTGGCTAAGGCTTTGTTTGTCCATTTTTGGCTCAGAAGAGTCAGGGCCTGG
Organism: Falco naumanni; assembly: GCF_017639655.2. Classification (NCBI taxonomy): domain Eukaryota; kingdom Metazoa; phylum Chordata; class Aves; order Falconiformes; family Falconidae; genus Falco; species Falco naumanni. The sequence continues at coordinate 79,158,880 of NC_054058.1, read as the reverse complement.
TTGAGACATGTCAATGGTAGATGTAATACCAGCAGAGCGATCACACACAGCCACCGAGGCACCGCTGCGCTTGAATGTTGGTTTTCATGTATTGGGACTCGGCGCAGCTGTCGAGTTGCACCCGCGTAGGGCGCGGCAGAGTTTTTGGGCCGTGGACACCGTTATGATGGCTGAATATAGTGTAAAAAAAGCAGGACAGATGGAAAGCCAGTTTCAAAGCACTCCTTAAAAGCGCATATGCTTGTTTTCACACCAGTTGAAGTCTGCTGGCACTGCCGCCACGGAGGGAAGAGCGGTCCGGTGACCTTCGGTGGTGAGGGGTGACTTGCTGTCCTGTTCCACTGTGCCACGAATAACAACAGGTCGTAATTCCAGGGGCTGAGAGGAGCTGCACGGGCTCGAGCGAAGCCCCGCCATCCCAGAGGGCCCAGCCCCGGCACTGGCCGCCCGCCGCCCCGCACGACCCCGCCGCCCCCGGCCCCGGCAGCGCACGGCGGGGCCGCCCCGCCGCTCCCCCGCGCAGGGAAGGGAAGGGACGCGGAGACGGGCGGGTTGCGCGGAGCGGCGCGGGTTGCACGGGTGGCGCGGAGCGGGGCGCGGAGCGGTGCGGGTTGCGCGGAGCGGTGCGGGTTGCGCGGAGCGGTGCGCGGAGCGGCGGGCGGCGGGGAAAGCGCGGCGCTTTGGTGCCACCGCGTGGCTCACGGCGGAGCGGGGGGGGGGGAGGGGGCCGCCCGCCCCGCCCCGTGCCCGCCGTTTAATTACTCTTTACCGTATTAACGCGGCGGAGCAGGGACGCGTAGTTTCCAGGCCGAGCTCGGGCGAGAGGCACGGGGGAAGGTTCCAGGTTACCGGGGAAGCTGCGGGCTCTTTCCCGTGTGGAATCACGCGGCGCGGCGGCAGCGGGGCGCTCCGGGGCCGGCGGCGCTGGGCCGGGGCCGGGGCCGGGGCCGGGGCTCGGGCTGCGTCCGGGCGCCAGCGGCGGTGGAGGCGCCGGGGGGTCCCGGTGCAGCCCCGGGTACCGCACCGCTCGCTGCCCGCAGGTGTCCGCTACCGGCAGCCGCGGTTCGGAGTGGGGGTTCGGGGCAGTCCGTGATGGCTGGACTGCAGCAGGCTGAAGTTATCTTCTTCGTTCTCTTCTCTTTTTGCGAAATACTTTTCCTGGGTGGTTTTTTTTCAGATTGTGTGTTCTCAGGGTGCATCTTTCAGAATCATCGGGTGCAACGTTTCTCATAACATTGTGGCAGAGGTCAGGAATTGCTTCTAAAACGTTATAAAACTAGCGAACCCAGAAGAAATCTGGGGGTAAAATTTGACTTCTGGAATTGGAGGAGTCTTGAGGTGAACCAGACGTGTGCTGCCACATCAGGTTTCACCTTGAAGCCCTGACCCTTTGCTTGACAGAGAGGCTGTTTCTCTCCACTCCATTTATTGTGCTAAACAACACGTGAATAAAGTCTGACCGAGACACTAGGAGTAAGCACAATTCTTGCTGGGGAAAGAAAAGTGACCACCAACTTTGTGATGCACCTGTGCAAAGAGTAGCAAAAGCTTCCTGTAATGCGGCCGTTTACCTGTCTGGCCTCATTTGCTCATTTACCTCTTCCCCTTCCATCGTGGCAATCAGTGTCTGAGCAGCAGTGTCAGTCAGGGCACACAGAAAACCCTGCGCACAACTAGGGGACCGTGGGGACCCTGAGTATTTTTTATTACAGACTCCATTCTTGGACATTTAGAATTGAAACTTCACGTTTGGGTTCCTGCTGCAGAAAGTATATTTCAAGTGGTACTTGCTGTGTGTAAATATTTAGAATGTTAAGTGTAACTCAAGGCTGCCTTTCCTGGATTTTTTTAGCCCTCCCTTCTTGGATTTTTTAGCCTCCCCTCCCCCCCCCCCCCCCCCCTTGTGTGTGTGTGTGTGTGTGTGTGTGTGTGTGTGTGTGTGTGTGTCCTTTGCTTCTGAGCCATATTTTGTGACTATGATCTAAATTTCAGAAAACAGACCAAAGGCTAAATCCAACAGTATGACGTAAAATTTGCTGTGAGTTCAGTGGCAAATTTTGTTTGTGCCCAGGAAATTCTGGTCCCATTGAAAGCAATGACAGACTAGTCTTTTTGAGATACAAGAATGTCCTGCTAGCCTTTGTTTATACAAAACTTTCCAGAGAAAGTGACAAACATTGCAGAGTTTCACAGTAAACTGCCCAGAAATCCACAGGTGTTATGTATGTTCCTGTGTATTATTTCAACATAGGAATCAGTTTCAGGACTGAAGAAAAAGGCTCTATGTGCCTGATCCTAAGGTTGAAGTTAATGTATGGTTGTTGAGGCTTCATACTATCTCAGTCCATGTGTACATATAGTTTATGAACAAAGCCACTCATTCCTAGCAATGGAAAAATGCATAAAATGGTTAATAGTGAAAAAAATTCAAACACTGCAAGCCAAGAGAGAAAGATACCAATGCCATGTGTTGCCTCCAAGCGTAAGGCAAGGACCCGTTGTGTTCTGGAATTGCATGTGTGAACATCTCCATGCTACTTAGAGTTGGAATTAGTGGAGTGACTTGCTACTTTCAGTTATAGCTCCTCATAGAGAAGGTATATTAGAAAAATCAATAGAGAAATCGATACATTTCACCCGAGTTATCAGATGTGCTCCAGATGCTTAAGTTGCTAAATGGCATTTGATTCAAATAAAACTTATCTCACAACCTTTGTGTTGAAGTGAGTTGTCATATATTTCTCTTCCCTCCCTCTCCATTCCCAGTTGAGTAGAATTTGCACTCTGGCACCAATATATGTGGAATTTCAATGTGTTTTTGAAATAAATTTGATTAGAATTTTCTGTCCTGAAAAACTGTCTTAACATTATCCCAACAATTATGGGAAATTAGGTTGTATAAAAATACTTTTTAGTTTCATTTCCCAAATAAAGAAATAATGCAGCTTAATGAAGGGTTGTGCCAGAGAGCTCTAGGAGTAGTTTGAAAAAGCAATAGTCAGTGAAGTGGAAAAATGAAGGAACAAAGACTGAATTTCACAGTAAACTGTTTCCATTGGGTTTCATCTGTAGATATTACATTGATATTTTATGTGCATACAAATTATATTCCATGGCAACACTATGGGGTAAATTAACAGTGCGTTGCACATAGATTAGACATGCAGATGACAAAAATGGGAGGTAAGTATCTAGAAAATTTATCCCCACATCAGCATGTACTTAACTCATTGACAAACAGGAGCATCAGGAAAGCATTTTAGGACATACTACATTTTGCAGGAAGGTGTATAGCTTTTGGCAAAGATGCTGGTAATGCTCTTCTCAAATTCTCTCACAACAGCATTAGCCTTTAATGTAAGTCTTGTAAGCACTATTTTTTGGGGGGTTTTGGGGTTTTTTTGGCAAGTTAATTCTTTAAGTAAATATATGAAAAAAGCCAAATCCAGAGGCTGCATGGTTTCATGATGATAATAGGACACAGTGCATCTCATCGATAGGTTAGAATCACACCTTGGTACCCTGTTAGTGAACATCCAGTGATGTGGGACTGTCAGTTATTTCCAAAGCTCACTAGTTGTGTCACCAAAGAAATCCACCACTGCAATTTGCAATGATTATAACCCTTGCTGACAGATCTTATCAGGTGACCAGAGCCTGAAGGAATGGGAACGCTGACCCTATGAAAGTCTGGGGAAAAGCAGGAGGTTATCTGCATGTGTAGTTCACCCATGCAGTAGGAATTGCATATGTTTAAACAGACATGCATCCATGCAGTATAACTGCAGTGATGTAGCTAGCAGATTACTCTGATGATTTGACTCCATTGGCATCATCAGAAGTTTCATCTTACAGTAAGTTAAGCAGCACTGATGATTTCTGAGGCTGGTAGTCATTGTGAACTCTTCTCCTGTCTTGACCAGCTGGTCTGTTTACCTGGATGATCTTTCCTGCCCCATCATTGTTACATTGTTACATTACATTACGTGCTGGCTCAGATCTGTATATTATATCTGTATCTGTGTTTCTGGTCAGAGCTCTGTCAGCATCTTGAAGCTCTTCAATTTCTTTGTAAAAATGCAGAAGGAATTAATGGAGTTCAAAGGTAGTCACACAAACGTTTTGGACAAAGTTGCTAAGAAAATGGCAGTGCAAAGTCTTCACTGCAGTGTCCTATGAAGCTCTAGTGAAACAAAGGGTGTGAAGATGTTCTCAGAGAAAGCTAAGGACTTGTCAAGTTTGAGCAATTAGTTAGACTGTTGATGATGCAGAACGCCAGCATCAGCCAGCACCTTGTTTCAGACCCTGTCAATGCACAACAAGGTTGTGTCTCCTGCCTGTCTCTTATGTCAGTCTTGCAACGCTTGCTTCCATGAAGAAGACTGATACCAGACACAACTGTGGATGCCAGGGTGCTATCCTGCTTTGATTCACCCAGGCTCAACCGGGACCTCAGAAATATTGACCTAGCACCCTCCCTTAAGGACCCATTGCCAATCAGCCTTCCGCCTCTGCAAACATTCTGAGCTGAGTATCACTGCTGAGAGGTCTGCAGAGCATGATTGCACATGCTTTAATTAAAGGTCAGAGGTCTGACAGGCTGTGACGTTATCTAATATATAGCTTTTCCTTTAGAGCTGCAAACCACCACTTTCTGAGCAGTGTTCCCGGTTCCCTGACTCATACCATTGACATGATGGACCCAAAGCAGCGCTGAAACTTTGTGAGAAGGCAGTAGCTCGGCTCTTGCTTGTGTCAGGTCACTGCCACTCTTCTCTTTTCTCCTGTCCTCCTGAGTGAACAAAGTTTTGAGAGGCAGCTGGAGTCTGTGATAAGCGAATGAGCAAGCTCACTGGTTGATGAATGGACAGACTTTCTGCCACCGCCTATCCCTTGTCACCCCATTTTCTGCTTTCTCCCCACCAAGTGTCCCCTTCCCCGCCACAAGCTCCCTGTGGTGGCTCCATCTGTATAAAAGCTTGTCAGAGGTTCCTGTTCTGGGTTCCCTCAATTCCCCTTACGCTGACCATGCTGTACACCCATCCGAAAACTGCAAAATATTAGAAAAGAAAAAACAGTAGAAGCTCGTGGAGCCTTCTAAATCCAAGTTCAAAGTGACTGACAGAAAACAATTCAAAGGGCGTAGAAAAAAGAGGAATGAGGAAGGGCTTTTCCCCTTCCCAGGGCTGCTTTGTGGGCAGGCAGCTGCCAGGGAAAGGATGCAGTGCAGCCAGGACTGGAGGGCACAAGAAAATGCCACAAATGGTCAGAAAGATGCTAAGGCCGCTGGTGAGATAAAATCCAGGGGAACTTTACTGAGGAACATGCACCTGCGTGCTGCTGTTGTCCTCGCTATCTCTTCAGTTCAGCATCCCTGGAAAGTCACATCAACCTCAACCCTCACTGGCTCCCAGGCTACAAACCTGGGACCATTTCTTCTGTTATCAGCCTTCAGAGGACATGCTGTCCTTACTTCTCTTTCTCTCATTACATGCCTCCTTTTGACTCCCTCAGTCACTCAGTGTCATTTGGTGCCATTTCAAGATTCTGGCCAGATCTGAAATACCTCCAAGGAGCTGGGACAATAAACATCTGTGAGATGATTGCACTGAACCAGGCCTAAAGCATTTTGAATCCTTCTTTTATTCAAAATGATAATGTCGGCACTTTTAGGAAAATGGAGATGGTATATTTCAAGTGTCTTATCATATATTTGCCAAAAAGCCAGCTATATTGAATACGTTGAATACATCTCTGCCACACAATTCAGAAAGTATACAGTTCTACATAGCAGGTACAGCAAACCCTTAATTTAGTCTGCCTCCTCTTGTAAGTTACAGGACAGAAAAATTCATAAAACTATATTTAAAACTATTGTCTTCACTCACACAGCCATGGAGGACCAGACTTTGTGTCATCACTGGCATGCACCTTTCAGTAAAATCCTGGACACCATTATTTTGCAATAGGTTTGCATATGTACTTTGCCTGGAAGAGTCAATGCATAATATAGGCAAGTCTAAGGTGCTTTTTTAAGATACTGTAGAGAACTTTGCCATCCTGCAAACGGGTGATTTTGTTTTTCAGAGTACCTGCTGTAATAGTTTTCAGGGAAAAAAAATGCTTTTAAAAACAAAGTTCTGTTTTCTAGCATAATTATTTTTTTTTTCTTCTTTTAGTATTGTCCCTGTAAGGAACTATTTAAATCACAGCATAAATTCACAGCAACATCCGCTGGCCGTGTTAGGTCGTATTTCCTCTTTGGTCTTTCAAGTGTGAGTATTCTATTGAAGTACAGTTTAGAAAAATGAGCCTTTCCAGTTGCTTCTCACATGCATACATCAAACTGCCATTCTAGGAAACTATTCATTGGCCTGGCATGTTGGATCCTGGAAACTTGTCATTGCTTTTGTTTGCTAACAGATTACTTTGTTAATTCCAAAGGTTTAGCAAGCACCTCATTTTTTCCCAGCTGTTTCATTCACTTGTTCTTGTTCTATATGAATAGATGTCTTCTGGTCACTGAGAACTTTGCTTTCCCATTCATACGTTTTCCCCTGGCTAATTGTTTGAAATGTTTGAAACCCCAGATGTGTCAACAGTCTTTGGCCTCTGTGGAGTTTGTCATACTGCAGATCGGTGATGGATTTAAAAAATGCCTTTGGGCATGTTTTGAATCTGTAAAACGATGCATTCACTGTGGTATAGCAGGTCTCTTCTCCACTGCCCTGCACATTCACATCGGCACAAAAGTCAGAGCTGACTTGCGAGAGTTAAGGATCAGGCTATTAAGGAAAAAAATAGATTAAAATGTGGCAAAACGTGTGTTTGACAAATGCGATTCTAGTTTGTATTCTCAGAGTTACCATGATCAAAACGAGGTTGGGTTTTTTTGTTTGTTTTGTTTTTTAATTTTTTTGTTGCTTAGATTCTTTTCTGAACAAGTCACAGTGCTACCAGCCATCTCAAACATTCACGAGTCGAGTCCTCAGAAGAGCAGATTGTCTTGGGTACAGACTGTAGTCTGAAACAAAGACAGAAAGGACAGGAATGGGTGAGAATCTGGCTTTGTGAGTATGTTTATGAAACTCCTTGGAGAGGCAGAGGATGATCTCTTCTGTGGCTCCTGACCTATTGTGTATTTGGAGCAAATAATGATGTGCGACAGCAGGGACGGCATTTCAGACTTGCCTTCTTGCAGGAATCTTCCCCTTGCCACTGGGCTGTAGGAACATACAACATCTAGTTCAGCTTTTGCTGACTGTGTGTTGCGTGGCTTTGCAGGGCAGAGGGGAACTGCTTCAGCAGGAAGATCAGTGTGCCTGGGAAATACCCCGTGGTTTGTTGGGTGATGCATCTAAAATGAGGTTCAAGTCTTCTGGAGATCACTATGAATGCAGTTAAATGCTTTCAAATTGGTAGAAACCAAATTTTGATTTTTAATTTTAAAAAATACACACCAACAATGTGTGTCATTATATATATATATATAAATAACAACGCAGTATATTTTCAAGCTCTAAGGTATATAGCAGGTTTACCTAAGTCTCTGTGTTTGTGATGCACAGTAGTCATCAAGCTGGCTGCTGAATTATTTCCTTATAAGATAGATCATTTAACTTCAAAACTTCATATTATACAAGTCACATGTCCCGGTGATATTCAGAAGGGAATTGTCACTTTCAGACAACTAATATCAGTCATTCTACTATCTATATTTGGATTGCAGGCTCAGGGAAGTGTGATGGCAGTTATTAACTGCTCTCAAGAAATCCACTTGCAAGATGGATTTATTTCTTGATTAATGATGGAGATTATTCAAGTATTAATTCCAGTTTTTTATATGGCAAACTTGATATCATCCTTGTTCTCTCCACCCTTAAAATTACTATGATTACTCTAATTGTTAGAAAGCTATTATTTGATTCAGATTTGCAAAGTAATTATCAGCTAGTAGCACATCTGCCATTTCTTACTAAATTTTGGTATGTATTGTTGTATCTCAATTAACAAAAGATCTACTAACTGAAGCATTGCCGTATGAATTCTAGTAAGGCTTTCAAGCATGACATAAATTTTGTTCTGATTGATTCTGACTCTTACTATGTGCTGTTTAATTTGTTGGTTCACATTTCAGAATTGTTCTGTGAACCCAGTGCTTGATGTTTTATACAATGATTTCTTCATCTGCCGCAATCAGATGTACATCTAGAGGTTTTAACTGATGGAGCGTCCTTTAGGACATTATCTTTATTTCTGCTTGGTGACTTGTATTCTCATTTCCTTTTTTCTTTGATTGTGTCACAGGCTACAGGGATTAAACAGAATTACAGTTTTTAATCTCATCTTTGAGACAGTACTACTAACATAATGGGATAATTATCTCCATGGCCAGCATCTCCGTCATGAATATGAGGAGCAGTGAAGGCAGCAAACATACCAGCTATTAATACTGGAGCATCATTGATTTGCTTTTTACACCAGCTGTACTTCTTATATAAAGGTGTTCAACTTATTCCAAAGTTATAAGCCACATAGGCATGAGATTTTGAGAATTCATGAATATGCACAGGTGCTTATGTGCACACCCAGACATACACGCACACACTGCAAATAATTGTGAACATTTCTGTATTAGATAAACAATCCCAGCAACTTACTCCTGAGCTGCTCAAAATGTCTTGTACTGAAATTATACTAATAGTTCATTTTATATGCAACATTGATTTCTTAACACTGTAAACTCTTCTGGATTATAAAATTCAGTTTATGTATGTTTTCTGTAAAAATACTTTCACAATCTTTTTTAGAAGCTATTGGCAGACACAATCCATTTCAAAGTGTCTGCAGGCTTTTCTCAAATTCCTTCTACAGTCTCCAGACTTACAACAATCTCTGATTACAATGTTTTTCCTTTACAACTTCTCGTTTCAGTAATTTTACTTACTTGTTTTACATAAAAGGATAGCATGAAAATATTCTTAGAAAGTTGAAAGTTAGAAAATCAATTTGTGGAATCCATACCTAGGTTGGGAATAGTGGAATACATGCTGTTTCAATGGCATTTAATAGCTGCTTTACTTGATTATTTAGATATTTTTATTGTCCTTAGTATTTGCATATATTACTGTCATATGAGGAACCCCAGCATGTTGCTTGTGTATTAGAATTCCTAATAATTCCATAAGCCTTGGACAGACTGGATTGTGATCCACAGCTTCAGAATTTTTATGGAAGAGGAGCAAAGAAGGATAATAAATTTTTCTCCTGTAGTGAAGCTATATATCCCAGGGTATAGAGATAGTGCTTTTTTTTAATTGTTATCTAATCTTTTTATAATTTTTTGAGCTTTGAAAGAGTACAGTCTTCTAATAATTTATTTTGATTTTTAAATGCTTATCTTAAAGATTGAATTTCATATTTTGTTATTAATTATTCTGGTCTAAGCACGTATAGCTAAGTCTAATCTATTTACAGCACAGAACTACATATGTAACTGTCCAACATCAACACTAGAAGGCTGAAGTACCTGAACTGCTTGGAGGACAATGCGGTAACACTATCTCCATTTAAGACTTGCTATGGAATTGGCTTCTACCACAGCAAACCACTGGAATTACATGTTAAATATGTTTATTTAGGGTGAAATTTCTTTTTCTCATAGTCCAGAATTCTGATATGTCTGTAGAGTAGCTATTTGGAAGTGGAACGATGCTCTCCTGAGCATGGAAAGCTGGGCTTTCCTAGGGAAGGGCAGCACGGGGGAAGAGTGCTGAGAGTCAGGGGTCTTCAGTGTCTCGGTCCTACACAATGTCCAAGAGCTGAAGCTTCTGTTGCAAGTTAGGTGGCTCTCTATTCCCTTCCCTCTCTAGCTACAAAATTAAGTACATACTAACTGATACATGGTGTGTCCCTGTGTCCCCAGCTTTGTTGTGTCATATCTTTATTAAAGATTTCTCTTACACCCATGTGGACTGCATGGAAGCATGAGAACAGTCTTCCAGCAGGCAGATTCATGTCTTTTTTCTTACTAATGAGAGTGGAAAAGCTGTTCTGTTGCAAATCACAGCTTAAAAAGGAAAATGTCTCCTTCTCCAAAACAAAACCAATGCTCTCTAGAAGAAGCCTATTCTCAGGCTGTTTTTCACAAGTTCAAATTTGTCTGGTGTTTTTTCCTGGTTCTGAGGACTCCCCCATTATTTTTCTGCTTTTTCACTTGGAGAGCATCAGCCATTTAAAAATCCAGTGGTTCTGGCACTTTGTCTTGTTTCTACCTGATCATATGTTTATTCTCAGCTCTAGACACACCACACCTTAGATGCACCAACACTTGACAAGTGTGGCGTAAACCACGCGCTGTCTTCAAATGACACACGTAGCTAAGCTCTATGTGCTGAAAACACATATGTGCTAAAATGAATGTTAAAAGAATTAAATAAAAATACTAAGTGTTGATAGCTCCAAAGGGTTTTTGAATAGCTGACAGCTCTGTCTGGAGACAAGAACTTCCCAGGAGCAAATCCGTTAACTGAGACTTTGCTTGCCGAGCTATCAGGTTGAGTCAAGTCTACTACAGATTGTGCCAGGAAATCTATTAAGCATACAGGAGAATTATGTAAAGTATGGTCTTATGATAGAAATAAAGTCCTCAAGCCCGAGTTTTAGTAACTGTATGGTCTGTTGCTTCCAGTGAAAATAGTTCTTGTTTCCATGGTTGTTGATGAGTTCAGAATCAGGCCCTATATCATCTTTCTACATTGTTCTTACAGGAGTTTTTAAAGTCTTATTCCATCCAGTATATTGACATAAGCTTTGTTCTATCTCTGATGAACTGGGAATACTGGAATCCAGGGTTCTGCTTTTACCACACATAAGAAGGTAACAGAGTAGGGCCACAGGAAAATGTGAAGTGGGAAATTCAGGTTGGAACTGGAAGATAGCAAAGTGAATGCAGACACAGGACAGCCTAAAGGCTGGAGGAGGAGGAGGAGGAGTAAGAAAGGTTGAACTAATTAACGCAGCTGACCAGGTCCTCCATTGTACTGGGAATAGGTAAGAAGCAGAGGAGCCATTTGTGGATGTTATATCCAATTTCCTACCTAAACATAGTGTAAACACAGACCAAAACAGCCTTAAAGATCACAGGAGATTCTGACCTCCATCTTCTTTCAGCTGCATCCTCTATGCCACAGTACCACTGGGGCAAGATGGTACATGGGTGCTACAGTGGCTTTTGAGTTGGCCATTCCAGGGTATTTTTCAGGTGCTTGGATGCGCCTGGTCAGGAGTCTTTATTGGCAAAAAGGTTCAAAACTTGGTTTATGGTACAAAAATTGTGTAGTTTGACCATGCGTGCGTGATCCATTTGACACAACACTACACCTTACTAACACAGATGGAATTAAATTTGCAAGTAGTTATCATTATTTGGCATAATATATAGATTAGGGATGTTACAATGGTTGTATGGTTTTAACATACACAGACCTGATAATGCAAACCTGGGAATGTCCTCATTACAATTAAACTTCAAAGAAATTAAAAGCATTATCTACAGGAGGGCACATTTAAATCAGTCAGCCATAATGTGTCCTGCAGGGATGCTATATTGTTCCCCTGTGATTGGGGCATTTTCATTTTCATAATCTTATCTCTGATTGCACCAACTCTCAAAAAGGCTTTGAAGGTTTCTGTTGTTTTTTGTTTTTGTTTTTGTTTTTGTTTTCTTTTTCTACCTTATGGTGTCACTACAGGCCAAACCTGACATATCCTCATGCATCCATATACACAACCCTCACTACACTGGAAGAGGAATTTGTGCTCCAAAGGAGAGAACTGTCTTCTTTAACCTGTTTCAGGGAGTACAAGAAAAGGGTAACTGTTGGGTAAGCACAAATTAGTGTGCATAAGTTTGAGTGGCTATACAGCCTGGAGGCTTCTTTTTCTAGAAAGCTTTTATTTGTGCCCCTGGACAGTGGTTATTTTCAATAGGAAAGAAGACAAGTCTCAGAGGCAGCAGTTGTGCCAGGCTGCAAATGTATCAGAAATTAAACTGTATACTAACTTTCTGGTCTGTATAGGCTGAGACATTTTATTGAACATTTAGAATAAATATTTGTATAAACTGGTGAAGGTCAACTGCAAAGCCAAAGTTATTATCTGGCTTAAAATTATTACCTGTAAAGTGTTATTAATAAAAGGTCCTCATGTTCAGGCCTAGTTCTCTTACTGCTCATCATTAAGATACAGTTTATTGAAAGCGTTAGGAAATGTATGGTTCAAACATAATTTCATTATGCAGAAGTCATTTTCTTTAGTGCAAAAATAGGGGGACAGCAATTGGCAGTATTTATTTATGAAAGCGTACATGACCTCCATTCCCGCTATTTATGTCATACACTGGTATTTCAACTGTGTACTCCCAAAGTAGATCTGCTGTAAAAAGATGACCTCTGTCTTATTTATGGGCAGAACAGAGGTGACAATAGTCAAAATGTTGTGATTCTGACTTCTTGACATTTTTATCAACGCTGGTAATGTATTTCAGCTGGAAAATGCTGAACTTGTCAACATGTAGTTTTCGGATATTGTGTTCCTGTCAGATTTTCTGTAATTCAGCATTCGTAACTGTTATTTTTACTTCTAAGGGAGTCTCTAACACCATGTGTATTGCCTCAGACATTCCTGTACAAGCATGTAATTCATCCATTTAATTTTCAAGAACCTTTCAGTCTTCTCATTAAATGGTAATTTCCTGTATCAGAAATGTAATGTCCTCTCTAATTGTAGGAAGATATTTCAAGATCAGAAAATTATTTATTGTTGTATGCTAAGTGGATTTAGGGGTTTGGAATTCAGGTAAAACACCCAACCTGATTTGTTTCTTATTGCTTTTAAATTTTTACTTCAAGTTGTTTGCAAATTAGTACTTTGACATTTTCATCACAAAATGACACATTAACCTACCCCTTCAGCTGTGATGAAAAACATTATTAAGATTACAATGTCAGGCTTTCAGAAGCCAGGGGGGGAAATGGCATCTTGTCTAAACAGTGCATTCCTAACTTGGCCCTTACCCCAGCTGAAGGCATTACAATATTGCCTTTAATTATATCAAAAAGTCTTTTTTTCTCTTACCATATTTAATACCCAAAGTAGACCTGTTTTGCAGATTGATTAGAATCATGTAATAAGAAGTGCTGGCTTTTGTTGCAGAAGTTAGAAGGTATTCAGCAAACTCAATTGCGGATTACAGGAGGAAAAAGGGTTGTCAGTATTATGACAGTTCCAGTTTGCCTTTAAGACATGGTTCCACTCTTTCATCTGCTGCAGCATTTCTGGACAAGTTATCAAAATCAAACTTTTTGCAGATGGTCACTAGTTTCCTTGTTGCTTGGGATCATTGGAAATGTTCTGAACACTCAGAGCTGAAAGCCAGGGCAATGGGAGCTGGGCTTTGAGCACATGAAATGCTACACAGTGATTTCACAGATATGATGTCCAAAGTGAGTATGTACATTTGCCCTCAGTCTTTTATGCCTGTTTCAAGATGTTCCTCATCTTTCAGGTTATTTTGAAAGTAAATTATATTACAGCTTTGAAGAATAATAGTAATATAATAGTGACTAGGTAATTTTGTCTTCAGAGCAGTGTTTGCACTATGCACAGTGAGAAAGCTACAGATACCCACTGAACAATAAGGACAAAATAAATAGTTGCTCATTACATGAGAAGAATCTTCCTCCACAGTGGCAAGCAGGCGCTATACAAACAAACAAGAAGTTAAAACACATTAAAAAAAAAACATAAGAAACCATACTGACAGCTACATAAGCAAACTGGAAATATCTAAGATGGGAGTTCTCAGGCTATGGTATGTGTACTACTAGTGATATGAAAGCTATTTCAAGGTGGTCTTCAAATAAAATCCGAGCATCTGAGTAGGAGAATGTCTCCTCTTGCATGTGAGTTCCCCTTATTGCATTCCTGCAAGAAACTGGGATGAAGATCTGGAAGTGTGCGTGTGGTTTGGTACCTGCCACGTTTCCACCACCGTCACTAATTGGTAAAATGCAATTCTTTTTCAAGAGCAAACTAAGATGGTTGCTCCAGGCTTAAAGGATGTCCTGCTAAGCAATAGGTCACATTAGCTCAAGCAAAGTCCCATGTTATGAACTTACTTCTCTCTTCCCACTCTAATTTAGAAGGGAAGGTGAAGTCCAATGGTGTTGTGTCCTTCTAGGAATATCCTCTGGTGCACCTCACAAGCTTTTGCCAAGTAAGCTAATGGAGTCAGTAAGAACAAACAGGAATAACTTGTTGTTTTGTGTAATTGTCAAGTAATTTGCTGACAGCTAAAGAACTGTGAGTATTAAATTCCACCCCAGGCATTCCATTACATAGACTATAGCAGGCAGAGACTTTTCCCACCTGCTACTCCTCAAACCTGCCCTGAGTCTTCATATTCCTATATTTCATCCTTATCTGATTGCGATCGCCTGGCATTCTCAGTTTGGATTCCTCAGGCTCCTCATAGCTGCTTGCTTAGCACATCTGGGCTCCTTGGCCCAAGCCCAGCTATCTCCATTGTTTCCTCCACCTGGTCTCCCCATCCATCCATCCGTCCAGACCCTGAACCCCACCTCCCCCCATCTTTGCCCAAGCCTCAAGTTTTGCCCACATGCTTGCGCTCTTCCTGACTGAGGCAGAGCAGAGTCTTCACGACTTAAACCTACATTTTCAGTGAGTAAACATCAAAGCAAGTTTTTTTGGAAGTTTGTAACTTGGCAAAAGCTGGGTGTTTTCACCCTAATACTTGATGCACTTTCATGATTACAGGTTAGTGTTACAGCGAGGCTGTCAGATACATGCGTTTTAAAAGTATATTTACTTGAGTACTTTGTATCATCACAGACTGCATAGCTATGTAAGCAACCATGTACATAAATATGACTATGTAAACTGAAAGTACAGATATAAGCTTAAGCAATTTTGCATAGGTGACATTATCTTAAAAATGAACTTAAATGAATTATAGCCAGCTAGTGGGTAAACTTGTGATTAGTGATGCTGTCATTAACTAGTCATTTAAGTAGGTTAATTAATACGTGGCAGTGCATTTAAGAACCAGATTTGAACTCAAAACCATATTAAAGATAATGTTGCAATCCTATTTCGCTTGGAACATTTATTCATCTGAACGTTTATTCAAACAGAAGCAAGTATCTACATAACTGCTAAAGATGCATAAATGTACAATGATTTTTGGATCAATACAATGCATTGGAATTAATAGTGCCAAGTGAGTCCTAACCAACATATAAAATTAAATGAGTAGAAAAATAACTCACTCAATATTTCCAACAGTATGGGAGGTGACAAGTAACATTTCAAAGACATTCGCAACTGACAAAGGAAAATATATTAATGTTTCCTACTCAATATAGTATAAAAAAAAATATATGGATGTACATGTTTGAATATATAGTTATAAATACACATACACGTGTATTAACTTGACTCTAATAAAGAAGTGGTACACAGAAATATGATTAATGCAGGACAATTAAAACTAGTGGGCAGTTAGTGCTAATGGATTTACTCATACCGAGTAATCTATGCATGGCCATTGACTAGTAGAATTATATAACAGCATTCATTGTTATCATTTCAAAGCTAATACACTTAGGTAATAATCACTGGTAATCACTGGCTTACATAAGTAAGCTCTTTTGCCATTTTTAAACATATACAAACGTTCAAAACTGTGCAATACATATTAATACATTGTATCTTGACAAGAGTCCCAAGCTGCCTGTGAAGTTACTGCACTTCAAATACTTTCTAGTACTTACAGATGTGCCTGAATGTTTCACTTTGCTGCTGTTTTTGAGAAGCGGAGAAAAGGGAATTAGGGAAACCCTGCTGAATATTTAGGAAAATATTCTGCTGCGTAACTGAAGCAGCAGGAGATCCACAAAACCAGTCCGCAGAAATGCTGTGTGGTTTATTGGTCTGCAGTGGAGGGGAAAACTTCCCCATGATTAAATCACTGTTTACATTCCATTTTGGGTATTCATGCACAAACTGCAGTCTGTCAGCGTACAGCATTTTCCACAGAGGATCCAGAAAATAATGCGTTTGGTAAAGCCAGTTTGGTGCTGGGTGGGAAGGATAGTATCCCCATGGCATGAAGTAATTCACAGCAAGGCAATGCTCCAGCTCCTTTTGACGCCCTCGCTTTCGTGACCTTCTGTGTTGCCTGAAGTCTCCGTGAATGAAGTCGCTTAAGTTTGACGGGTGAATACCCCAATAGTTTCCTTTGCCATCCTCACATCTTCCCACCTTGATGAAACAATCATTTAGTGAAAGGTTGTGCCTTACACTGTTCCTCCAGCCTCGACCTTTGTTCTTGTAGAAAGGAAAATTATCTTCAATATACTTGTAGATAGCAGCTAAATTCAGTTTATTTGTAGGGGAAGAAAGAATTGCCTTTGCAATTAAGGCTATGTAAGACAGAGGTGGTTTTTCCAGAAATCTTGCATCATCCACAGTCACAGAAAGACCCGTTTTGGCATGTCTGTGAGAGCTGGGAATTTTGGGTGGAATCCTGTGAACCAGTTGTCCTTCTTCTTCTCCTCCTACTGTACAGATGTCTAGACTTCTTTCACTGTTTTCAGAAAAGCCTTCATTCATCATAGCAGCACAAAGTCTAGCATCTGTTTTAAGCGTCCTGATATTTTACTGCAAGTAGTCGGTTGAATAATTGGTCTGCTGAATATAAACAGCAGGAGAAATGAAAGTTGGATTTCAAATGTGCTTCTCCCTACATACCCAGATTCCCATTTTATACTCGGTTAAGTCAACATCCTTAACAATGAAAACTGAACTGCCTATGTTTACAGAAGTCAAGGTGCAAGTCTTAACTGAATGAAAAAAAAATACAAAATAATTATACTATGTCAAGTATGAAGATAAACAGACCATGACGTTAGCCTCTCACTTCATTGTAATCTGAGAAAACACCCTTCAGTGTTCCCCATTGAAACATAATGATTAATGAGAAATTGATGGTGGCCAGATAGAGTTGTGAAAGGATTAGACCCTCCAGTGATACACAGAACAAATTGAAACCAACATGTTGGTTCCTGTGTTCTACACTTAGTCAAACATGTTGTATTTAGTACAATAAACATTTGTTTTACGTGCTAAAAGAAAGTACTGTGTGAAATGAAGCCTGCTATCAAAATTTGTAGCTGCGGGGTACCTATTCTTAGTGAAATTAAATTAAAGCACAACCCCTACACACAAATTGCTCCCCTTTTTTCTTATTAACTCTCTGATCCCAATTGTGCAACTAGTTTTCATGCTGAGTATGCATGTGACCGGCCCTCCTGACCCAGGAAACTACTTGAAGGAGCAAGTACCACGCAGAGCAAGCGAGTGCTGTTCTCTGGGACCCTCAGAGCATGAACATTTGCTTGAACTTTGACATTGTCCTCAGACTCCTGAGGACTGACACAGTTAAAGACAAGATACTCATCTGATTAGTCAAGGAAGGTAATTAAATATGTTGAAGTATGTTCTAATGCAAAACAAACAAACAAAAAATAACGGTAGAAGCTTTGAAAGAAGATGTATTGTCTTCTTTTGAGTCACCTTTGACGTATAGAATATGCATTCCCACGTGAGAGCTGTGTTTTGAGGCATCAGCAACAGCCTCAAAGATTTAACCTTACCAAGCTGAAGCTGACATTGTTGCTCAGGCTTCTGAAAATAACCCTTCGTTTCTTCCTTCAAATGCTAATTCTGGCAAAGGGGATGGGGACGGGGGGGATGGGGGGATGGGGGGATGGACTAGGGTACCCATTAAACTGATCCTTTTCCCTCTGAGCTTGAAGTTCACATCCTGGTTGATCATCTTGACTGGAAACTTGCAAGCCTTTTCTCAGGTTTTCAAGTCCACCAGCCAATGTTTCAGTTGGTAGCCACAATGTTTTTAAATTTTTAAACTAAACTTAAAACGTAAAATTTTAAAATTAAATCAGGAAACAGGACTCGTAATGCAGCTCTATAGTTTACATGGGTTATCCAGCATTTCTGTGTCAGTACAGAATTGTCACCTACTTGCTCACAAGATATAATAGAGGAATTTTCCACTCACCGTTGTGTATGGGACATAGCTGGTCCTTTAACAGCCTTGGTTGTTCAAAAACCCTAGTGATGACATGATGAGCTACTAATTGTTTTTCCTGGGTCTGAAGTCTCAGCAATGAATTCTTTTAAAGGCGTTCATTTGACCTGCTTTATCCATACCAGAAATTCCCTGCCAGGCACATCCCAAAGCTGCCATCATCTTTCTGTTACTGGTGTTTTTTCATAACCTTCTGATAGCTAATTTATCCAGTTTGTTCTCTTCCTCTCTTATTTGCAGCTGAACAGTTGCCAGATCATAGCAGAAATTATTGAGATTAGCTCTGAAATGTGTGACCTGGCACTTTAGACTATTTATTAGAGATCTTCCCATTTTTGTTGCTGCAACTGTAAGCAGGTCATGGCTTCCTACAATAACAACATCAAAAGTTTGATTTCAATTCAAAATACTGGATTCACTATACAGTATTAGGTTATTTCTACTGAGATTTGTGTTTTTATGGAACACCGCAGTTGCAGACTGGAGAACAAATGCCACTCGCTGTGAAAAGGTCTGTATGTTCCTTCCCCCATAGCTCTAACAAAGAAACAGAATCAACCACATGTTCTGCTATTTTAGTAGTGACTTTGTAAATGGGGGGGATTTTAAAGAAGGACTAGGCACCGAGGCTAGACTTTGACTGCCTACAAATACCCAAATTAAATCAAGAATAAGCAAAACCGTCTTATTACAGTTTTCAATTTTAAGGGCAGATTTTCAGAAACAGAGGAAACTGAGGTTTTTAAAGGGAGCCAGACTGAAGAGTTTGGAAATTTGAATGTATTAAATGCCCCAAAGTCAAAACATGAAACTTGAACTCAAAACATAAACAAGAAGGAAAAATATGTGGGAAAGGGTCCATACTTGAAGAGATGAAAAATCTTTTCTGTAAGTAAAGGAAGTTTCTACAGGGTATGAAAGAAAAAAGGATGAGCAAAAAGAGCTACATCTGGACGGGATGAAAGCCTCAATCTCCAAGATCAAGTTTTGTTTGGTTGGTTTTTTTCAGATATGTTATCAAGGAAAATATTAATTTCATACTTCTAGGTGTCTTTTGTTTTCCTCTAAGTCCTGTCTTTAAAGATGAAAGGGTGAAAATCTCCCTCTTTCCCCAAATCAAGGTTCCTTCTAAAAAATATAAGGCAATTTCCCTGTTTTATCTTTATTCTTTGTGGGAGTCTTCTTGTCACTGCCTGAAACGTCTGCAAATCTTTCACATTAGAGGAAGAATCGCCTTCACGGGCTCAATGTCCAGTTTTATCTAAAAAGAAGAATCAGAGGCAGGGAAAGCATACTGTCTACTCTTACTATACAAACTTTTTCCAACACAGGGAATAAGATTCTTCTTCAAATATCCACACACAACTTATTAAAGCAGCATTTTTGTTACTGCATTCTCTACAGTGTTACCAAAACATTGGGTGGTTAGAAATCTGAGATATCCCACAAAACACCAAAACAAAGACAGGGCTAGCTTGATCAGCCAGACTAGCTAAATTGTTTATCATTTTGATCTGATAATAAATGAAGTGTTCTTGAAAAGGTGAATGGGGAAACCAGAGTATTTGGAAATCCGGTTGCAGTAATGGAATCTGTTCTGAATTTTCACTGTGCAAAGATTGTGTTTTCCTCTGTTAGTGTTTGGTGCTCTGTCATCAATTTAGGTTAAAGATAGTTTTGTCAGTGGCTTAGCTGTGATTGTGTGAATACAGGCTATCCCCTTGCAAAAATGCTGATGTTTCTTTTCTTATATATTTACAAAGACTGCAATTGGTTTACTTGGCATGGTGAAAACAACACAAATTTTAAAGAGTGAGCTGGTTTCTACTCTGGGTCACAGAGTAGACCAGTTGCAGTCATAAGATAAAGTTTTGTTAAAAAATTCTGAGTGCATACAATCTGTAACTAAGAGCACAAAACAACTGAGGGCAGCCTATTTCCTCACTCAGCCTTTATTACTGATATTTAACTTAAATCATGTGGAATTTAGAGAAAAAATCTTCCTTAAGTGAAATTGTGTGTGTTAATGCTCTCTTCCTTAGCTTTACATACTTCAAGAATGAATTGCTGTTTCAAAATACCTCTTGCAATATGTCTGTAATGTTTTTTTCTAAAGGATATAACCTTTAAAATCTTTCTTCTACCTCTTGTTCAGCACTTTTTACCATTCAACAGTCAGCTAGAGTAGTGTTCTCTGCAAGGAGAAAATGTTTTTATGCCTTATCCTAATAGATTTATTTAATAGCAGTGTAGTAAGTAATACATCTCATGCTCTCAGCTGAAGAAGTGCAGTTTCCTAGGGCACTAGGAAGCCAAGTGGAACCAGATTTTATACTACTTATCCTTAGTTCATGCTTAAGACGTCATTGTTTTTCAGTTGACAGAGAAAGGTATGTTCTCTCTTCTTCCTGTTCAGGCCAAGAAAGATCAGCTGCCCATTGCCAATAATAGAGATACCAAAAACATAGGCAGGTGCAAGCATTTTTTAATTAAAGCTCTATTTGGCTACTGCTTTTGTTGCTCCGCTGTGTGTTTAAGTCCCAGGCCTGCTAACTCTGTGACATTCTTCCCTGTAATGTTTACTGTGCTGTTCAATAGAGAAGCTACACCACATAGAGCTGTCTTTATTTTCTACACATTCCTCCTCAATTCTACCTGTTATTTCCACTGTTACTTAAACAGTGTTTAAGGACACCTGGAAACCATTCATCTTGATCCAACATTCTAATTTGATCTGTCCAAAAGCGGTAGGGAAGATGATGCTTTAGAAAAGAAGTGATTAGAGAAGTTCTCTCATTAAAATGTTCTAAAAATCGCCTGTTGCTGTTACAGTCTGAAAGGGAATAGTTACTCCGTTGCCTGATTGTCTTGATTTCGGCTGAGATAGAGTGAATTTTCTTTTTAGTAGCTGGTGCAGTGCCGTGTTTTGGATTTGGTGTGAGAATAAAGTTAACATACTGATGGTTTTAGTCGTTGTTAAGTAATGTTTATACTAAGTTAAGGACTTTTCAGTTTCTCAGGCCTTGCCAGTGAGAGGGTTGGAGGGGCACAGGGAAATTGGGAGGGGGCACAGCCAGGACAGCTGACCTGAACTGGCCAAAGGGATATTCCATACCATGGGATGTCACGCTGACTATGTAAAGCTGGGGAAAAAGAAGGAAGGGGGGAACATTTGAGTAGCTGTTATGTGTGACGGAGTCCTGCTGTCCTGGGGATGGCTGAACACCTGCCTGCCCGTGGGAAGTGGGGATGAATTCCTTGCCTGGCTTTGCTTGCACATGTGGCTTTTGCTTTACATATTAAACTGTCTTTACTTCAGCCCACGAGTTTTCTCACTTTTCCCCTTCTGATTCTCTCTCCTGTCCCGCTGTGGGGGAGTGGGCGAACCGCTGCCTGGGGCTTAGCTGCCAGCTGGGGTTAAACCAAGGCACTGATTTCGGTATTTTTGGGCACCATTTTGCAAGATGCAGAGAACAAAAAGTATTCTTTTTCATTACAGTATTTTCACAGTGTTAACGCAATTCTTATATGTATAACTATGCTTGCTTTGTGTAACTCTAAATGCACTTCTGATAAAATATTTGCATAGTCATTAAAAGTTTAACCCAGTACAAACTGTCCAGGCAAGACCTAAATCGAGTGGAGAACAGACATAAACCTCTACCCCTTTGCACTGAAGAAGATGAAGCTTGTGGATAGGAAATTGTTTTCCGCAGTGGTGTGGCCATTTTCTGTTCTCAGCTGTGCTTGTTGGTCTTCACCCTTTTAACCGCTGTTATCTCTTTCTTGTACAAAGGCAGAATATTTTCCTTCTTTTATATTTTTATTTTATATATAAATATATGTTTATTTCTTTTTTTTCTAGCTAAGTTTTTATATATATATATTTATATGTTTATTTCTTATACAACAGTTTTCTGTTTCCTGTTTTAATTGACCTTATTAAGTACATACTGCTTCTCTCGCTAGACAATGGCACGAAACTGAAGACTTTGTCACTCAATGGTGGCACTTAGGCTAAACTACTAAACAACACTTGGTTTCCCAGCTCCCACATTTCTTTATGCCCAGGAGAGAAGTAAAGGATTTGAAATCAATGAATGGCAAGACAGTTACAGGGACGCAGAATAATCTGAATTAATTAATGTTGCTGATATTGCTTGATTTAAATAAAACCATGTTTGAACGCATCTTTGTTTTCAGAACATCCTGCAGCCCATCCTTCCTTCATAAGCAGCCCTTGTTGTGGCATGCACTGATTTGTTGGATGGCTTGGGCAGAATGTCTAAACTAGCACTGCTGAAGCCAATGGGAAGAATGTCCTTGACTGAACTGCTGCTGGACTGGGCCACGACAAATTGATGATTGGTTTCAGCAAGCATTAAGAAAACAAAAATTACGATACAAAATAATCCACAGATCAAAACCGTCTTTAACCAGACTTTCACAGAATGGCCAAGGTTGAAAGGGATCTCTGAGATCATCTAGTTCGACTCCCTGCTAAAGCAGGGCCACCTAGAGCAGGTTGCACAGAGTTGCATCCAGGCAGGTTTTGAATGTCTCCAGAGAAGGAGACTCCACAACCTCTCTGGGCAGCCAGTAACCTATTTTCATACAGTCTAGCAGCAATACTAGTTTCCATGGTTTTTCTTTTCTGCTTTTCTCCTTCCGTTTTCAACTAGAAATGAACCCATTCTCAAAGCTCGCTTTGTTCTGAGATACACCCTTCCTTCCCCCGAGCGCAGCTGGTGGGCAGTCCTCCTCCTGCCTGCACTTCTTACTTCTGCGACACACTGGAGTCTACCAGGGAAGTTACCTTCCCATTTGCATGTGCCTATGCAGCTTTTTGTAAAGAAACACACAGAATGAAAAAGGGGAAATGGCTTTTCATAGAAACAGGCGGAACCGTTAAGGTAACAGTGTCATATAAATAAGTTCTCCTTGTTTGCATAATTATTACAGTAGTAATTTCTTAGGTTACGTTGACAGAAGAAATTGAGCTACCGGTAGAGCAAGAAGCCACATTTCCCAAGCTGTCCGTAATTCACACAGTACAAAGCCAAAACACGCACGTGGCAAATCAGCTCTGCAGGTCTGTGCAGAGCATTAAGCGGGACCAGGCAGAGGTGGTGCTTGTGGGATCCCACTGAGAAAAACTCTGGACTCTTCTGTGGGGGAGCTCTCGAGACCTCACCTCTTTCTCAGACACTCACGAATACAAGGCTGGATAGCACTACCACCTATCTTTAAACAGCAAATCTTGAATGCTTTTACTGTTGGCCCTTGTTGAAAAATACAGCATTGTACAGTACTTGTTCAAAATCAGTGGTATCACTGAAGTTTATGGGCTGTGGTAGGGGGTGTGTAGTTTATAGTAGAAAACGATTCTATAAATCTCTCCTTATATGCTGTTGTGTCAAAGCATGATGGTACTAGGGAAGTAGCAACGTTCCTACAATAGCAGGTGGGACAGCTGTTGAGAGGTTAAGCTGGAGAAGCATTGGTCAGACCTGGAGATGCTCTCATGGTGTGGGAGGTTGCCTCATCAGAAACGAGGATTCATGGTAAGATGTGGTTTACCTTGTTGTCTGGTAATAGGCATACCAGGTCAGCTTTAAATTTACCAGTGATACTGTAACAGCAGGGAGAAGGATTCAAGTGGCCTGCAAGACCTGAGCCACTCGAGAATGCAAATGAAGAATTAGGTTTCTAGCATGCACTGAAATCTGTGATGATAACACTAATGCTGTTAGTCTCTGACATGGCTAATTCTAGGAAAGTCTTGTTAGATTTCTTAGCTCGTGCTGCACCATTAGATTATAGTGTAGGCTTACCCTTTGAGATAGACACAGGGGAAAAAGGAGAGGTTAAATAATACGAAGGAAAAAGGTGACATTTTGAGTTCATGATCTTTGTTCCATAAAGACTGCATCTTTCCATGTGTGGAAAGCCATAAAAATCAAATGCCAACTGGTTAAGTTGATTGATAAGCCACAGTTTCATTTCATATCGTAGGAAGATGTCCTGCACAAAGGTTGAAAACACTTCAAGCAGTGCAGTGTGTTTCTTCCCCCTGTTTATAGCTGTGTGGCACAGGGTTTGTGTTTCAGGGTTGGCTGCACAAGTTAATTCTTTGCGTTGCTTTTCTCTCCGTTTGGCTGGATGATGCTAAATGCAGTCTAGCACTAGATGATTTCATAATCTAATTAGTGGTGAATTCAGCCATATTTACAATGGTGCATCACAAGTTCATCTCCAGTGTACTCACTTCAGTGTTTTATAGCATTCTTGGTTCATTTAAGTTGTGATGGTTAATCCTTAGCTAGAAAAAAACTGGCGTAGTCCTAGGATCTGGCCCACCAAGTTAGCACGGTATAAAGCCAGGGCAGAATATGACATTGTGCTTTTGTATCTGAAAGCATTGTGAAAAAATGGCCTTGAAATTATATGCAGGAGCAGTTTACAATATAGAAACATTTTACCTGGTGAAGTATACATCCTGATCAGAGAAGAGCTCTTTGTGCAACATACTGAATTTGTTGTGTAACGGAAGCTGATCATCCGAAATAGCTCCATTTGTGCAGTTTAACAATGCAAAGAAGTTGGTTTTTAAATATTTTCTTCTTAGTGCCTAGAGTCATGTAAAAATAGGGAATGCAATATTTGAAATGTAACATTGAAATTGTAACACCCAATACTGTCAGATGGAGAACAGGCCAACATACCTCACACGCCATAGCATCTATTAATAGGCCTGACTCCCTTCTGCAATGTCAACTGTAACATTAATCCTTGTTTTAAACCACAGTGTCTCAAATATCAGCTGTTACTAGTTGTACAGTTCTCTTTCATTTTGTATCAGAGAGCCCAATGGAGTCTTTCGAAGGACCTGGTCAGGTTAGCAGGGCTAACTTATTAGAAGTCCCCACAGTAAACGATTTCTCTTCAGAGGATGAGGATGTTAAACCTGACGTTAAACAGCGTTTCTCCCCGTTACCCCGAAGGCGGAATTCTGCTTCTTCAGAGGAAGAGGAGGCAGATACCCCCACCACCATCGCAAGAAAAGTTTCATTTGCTGATGCATTTGGGTTTGATCTTGTGTCTGTTAAAGAGTTTGATACCTGGGATGTTCCAAATACAGGACAAAATGATGACATAGAAGATGAAGTTTTCCCTCAGGAGGAATTTTTTTTCTCTCAACTCTTTACGTTGCCTGCTTCGCAAGAAGAGCTTTTGCGAAAAGTGCGAGAGCAGAAAGTATTGTTAGAGTCAATCGTCTTCCTGCCTGGGATTACCTGTATGAACGGCATCATACGAGTCCTCAATGTATCCTTTGAAAAACTGGTGTATGTTCGAATGACACTGAATAACTGGCTCAGTTATTACGATATCCTTGCAGACTTCATGCCTAATTCTTGTGGTAGTGAGACAGATCAGTTCTGCTTTAAGATTTCTTTGGTGCCTCCGTACCAGAAAGATGGAGCTAAGGTGGAATTCTGTATACGCTACGAGACATCGGTTGGTACCTTCTGGGCAAACAATGACGACAAGAATTACACACTGATTTGTCACAAGAAAGAAACTGTGTCCAAGGTGGATAATAAACCACACAAAGAGGTTACGGATAGACATCTTAAAGGCTGCTTAAAGACAACACAAAGCAGGTGAGGCTACATCTTAACTTCTGGTAATTTGCAATATAGCTAGCTAATTCTAAGTGTGCTAGCTGGAGCTAAGACTGCCCACTCTGTTTTCTCTTACTGTGTTTTTTAACTGATAAGTTAGACCAAGACTTGTTTTCAGTACAGCCTTCGTATATATCAGTCAGTAGTTTTCTGCAGACAGATTGGTTGGGATCATAGTTTTAATATATAGCATGCATGCCACTCATTTGAGTAGTGTGAGGGTCTATAGATTATGGTCTGTGTACTGATTTTGATCCCTGTAGGATATAAATTGAGCTGATACCAGTGAGAGCTTTGCTCCAGATTGAGGTAGCTGTACAGTTAAAACACTTTACATCCACTTCCTTGGTAAGTCAACAAAAATTTAAAAGCAAAACAAATCCTGGGTTTTCATGTGATTTATTTCATGCTCCATTCTCTACATGAAATTATTAGAACAGAAATGGCACTGGTGGTTCAGCAAGCTGGTAACTCAGGGAAGGATCCTACTGCAATTAGAATAGCTGGGAAAAACTTTTCTGCAAGTGGTTGGGCTGTTCTGCAAGTTGTATGTTAGGTTAATAATGCCTTTTTCCTGCCACTGGCTGATGTTTCTGTTTCACAAATAGTGAAATAAATAATGATCTATAAGGCAGAATTGGTAATATATTAAAGAAAAAAAATGTAGAATTTATCTCATATATATTATTCTAAGTAAATGTAGGCAAGTACTATGTTAATTACAGAGCAAAGTGTCAGTAGTTAAGTTATAACTTAATGCCGCATGAAGAGACACTCAGGACTAGTAACTTTTGGCTCCCTACTCTGTTTTTAACTTCTTTCTGTAAGCAAAACAACGTTGCCTGTCAACATCTATTTCTCAATTTTTTTGCTTACCAAACTTGCTATAGATCAGTTGGAGTTCTGCAGAACCAAACCTATACTTTACCTGCAGCATCCTTTGCAATGCTTAGGTCCCAGAACTGAATTCATGTGGAGTTTTCAGTTCCTATACTCCTGCCAAGTAAAGCAGGGCGGTTTGATTTCCCTGCTGCTCTTCCACTGGTGGGAAAAGAGGAGCAAAACCGCAGCCGTGGTGGGAGCTTAAAGAGAAGGGAGACAGCCAAGGCTTCCCCTGTGCAGAACCTCCCTTCCCAAAAGCCAGACTCGCTGTGCAGAGAGCCTCAGCCAGCCCCAGCTGCACGTCAGCCCTGTGAGGAGTGGTGAGCCATACAGCTTAGTGCCTCCGTCCACACCATGGTGTGGGACCGTCACTGGGGCTACTCTGAGGCCAACCCAGGTTCATAGCCAGTCCACAAAGCTCTCCTGATAAGTGTCCCTTGGTCCAGTTCTGGGGTCACCACACTCATGCTTCCATGGGGGGAACGTTGAAGTACGTCAGAGCAGAGGGGGTGATGCCTTTACCTGCTGTGTGGTCAGATCTTGACATTTGTGCCTGGTTCTCTACGTTGTTTCTGTCCTTCAAGAAGCATCACATGACCCAGTCTTGGTAAATAAGATAGCTTGAGATCGTCTGCAGATGGGCTGTGATATCAAATACCACAAGCATATGCAGGCAGTTTGACTTCAGCGTGAGTTCAGGTAGCCCATACGGAGCAGATGATGGACACGGAGAGCTAAGTCTTAATTTAGTGAGCCCTGGGCTTCCAGATGCTTTTAGGACTGACCTGCAAATTTGGATACAATTAGGCATCTAAGGTCAAATGACTCCTAACAGTTTAATTCCCTGAAGTCTTCTGTGATATGCCTAGTCCTAAAATAAGTTGTAGAAGCATTTCTTTTGGGGGATCCTCTTTTACATGTATATGCTAAATGTATCATATGTAAATCAGACAGAGAGATATTTTAAAAAATAGGAAAGGAGATAACATGTCTACTCCTTAATATGAAATCACCTTGTCTCTAATCAGAGTGTAAAGTTGTAACCCTCCATACTAGGCTGCAGAGGACTGTGTGTATGTATGTATACATATATATGTATATATACATATATGTGCATATTTTTTCATGCATTCAAATACACATGCATATTTGCGATATTAAAATGAAAGTGGTCAGATTCTTGTTGACATTAAGATCTTCTACACACTTTTGGCAAACAGTTGCCTAATGTACACTTTCAAGACCCTCTTTAGTGGCAGAAGGATGTAAAGAGACCTTACAGTAAACATAAAAATGAGCTGAAAGAATTTTTGGAGTATGGTTTCAGTGGTCACCAAGGTTTCTGAAAGACAGTTCTGGCAGATTGTAATCCAGGACCAATCTTATGCTACAGGGACTTCGTTGACTTCAGAGGAGTTACAGATTTCACCACTGTAAATGAGGTCAGCATCAGGGCCTTTCCTTTCAAAAGAACTAAGATGCCAACCTCCATTGCTCACTTGTTTTTCAAAGAGTCTTTGTACATGTTGCCCCTTTGAGTGAGGAGGAACACCCTGCAGACATCTGCAAAAGTACCTCATTATTCTCCTTCAGACCCTCATTAAGACTCCTTTGCTTTGATGTCTAGAAAAAAGCTCAAGAAAAACAAACCCCCCAAAATTGGCAAAGTGAGGCTGCTGATGTGCTGTGACTCCTTCACTTCATGTCGAACAGTGCTGCCTGTTTCCCAGCTCTCCTCCACCAGCCCATCTCTCTCTCACCTCTTGTTTTATGTTCAAATGATAAACTCTGCAGCATTTATATATGCTTTTCTGCATGTTTATTGAACACTTAGCAAAGTGGGGGTCCTGGACCATAACTAGCTTGTTTAGGAGCTGTGGCAATGCAAACACATGTACGCAGAAGTAATAACAGTTTTACTTATGGTTCAAAAAATAAATGTGCAGGTAAGGAATACTGCTGTCCATGCCCATGAGCTGCACATCTTAAATTGAAGATTTCTTTATAGCAATCTGAATACAAGGATATTTTAACAGGACACATTTTTAGGCCTCTATTTCAAATTTAGAAACCTGGAATAACTTTCTTTTTTAAATCTTCACTCTGGGATATTTATACTTTTTCTTAAAATGTGCATTTTGCCTATTCAGTTAAAAAATATGACTGTTGTAGAATTCTGGTTTTTAAGCAGAGAGCATTTAAGCAAGGGCATACTTGCGTGGCTCATTAAATGTCATTAGCGAGGATTAGTTGCGTTAGTTAAGTGAAAGGAGTAATATGCACTTTCAGAGGAAGTTACTGAGGAAACACAGTATGACTGTATCATGTTACCCTTAAGAATATGAGCCAGGACAAAGTTGTGTGAATGAGAGCAATGGGGTGGGTTCTGATACCACTATTAAGAGATAAAATGAAAATGGACTTAACCCTCAGGAGTTGAACCCCAAAAAAATGATAGTGAAAAGCAAAACTGCATGGAATAATTAACGCTGAAAACTGTCTAATTTGGATATTCAGAGTCACATGACTTAAAATCCTGCCTATTCATTGCATGTTTCGTTTGCTTTTGCTTCTATGTCTAGGCATGAACAAATAGTCTTCTCTTAAGGTTTCATAAGGTATTTGCTTCTAACTGTATTTTTCCAAGCTAAGATTCTTTCTAACATAAATTTTTAACAATTTTTGTGCTTTTCAAAAATCTTGAAAGGAGTCACAGGCACAAAATATAGTTTGAAAAAATAACATTTGAATGAATTAATTTATGTTTTAGTCAGTCTGAAAGCATGCATTTAACTAACACATACTCATAAATATACTTTGGGGAAAAAAAAATTGCTTCTAAAATTCTAAGGCTGTCACTGGAAAAGAGAGCTTCTGTCAGTAACCAGCTGATTTCTATCATATATATATACACATATATCTAAACATTCAGAAAAATGCGAAGTATCAGCTCCACTCTTTTCTCTTTTTGTTTGATTCTCGTGCTTGTTGGGACATGGTTAATGATTCTGAACACAAATTTCTCCTGGTCCTCAGGTTTGGACCACATGATTTTGTTGTGGACCCCAGGCTCCTGCATCCATCTGATCAGACAGGGACTGATTGTGTGTTGCATGAGGCAAACTCCTGTAGATCGTGCTGCACGGCACAGTGATAACGACCTGCAAACCATTTTCCCCATCACTGGTGAGGCTGCGCCCCATTTCTGTGCTTGGTCCTGGTTTGCCATCTACCAAGAGAGCAGCGGGAGCAAAAGCACAAGAAAAATGGCTGATAAGCGTGAAATTTGTTTTACAAAAGAGGAAAATGTGTATTTGGACTCCTGTCCTCTGACAAAGAAGGATGAGGCTAGTGGTTTTATCCTAACTCTTAGAGTTATCCCCCTCTTAGCAATCTGAGCCCACAAGTGTATGGCTCTGAACTGATGTTGGTCCTGTGCTTTTCTTCATAATTGCCAGACTGTACCTTTCTTTGAATGACAGTGCATCAGTTTACTTCCCCCTGTGATGCCACTTTAAAACAGATCGCAAAATAGGGCAATGTCTCACGTGAGAAGCTCTATGTACAACGTGCGATGAGAAGGAAGATATTAAAAACTCTGGGTCTGTGGGCCACCAGTGCCAACTTCAGCATCATAAATCCTGAATGGTCTTAAAGAAATTGCCAGTGAGAAAACGTCCTCTGTGCATGAGTACTCTCCTGTCTTCAGCTGCTGTCTCATCCCCTTTCTGATGGAAGGCAAAGGAAGTACGCTGCTGAAGATCCATCCTGGTGGGACTGCACGGTGCTTAGTCCATCTTCCCCAGACAGATGGCAAACCAGTGCCTAGGCTGCCCCAGAAACGCAGTCCTGCATCAGCATCTCTTGGCCTTTCCCACAAACTGCATGATAGGATTAAAAAAGGCAAAGACTTTTGAGGAATATGCTTGGAAATAGCTTTGCATGTACTTTGTTATGAGGAACAACTGTATTATTCCCAGCTGGTCCATTTAAAATACGGCATTTAAATGACGTGCCTTTTTAATCCTTGTTCTTTTGCTTATTGCGCATCATAATCAGAAAGGGAAAAGGAGAGCAGAAAAGGTGTTAAAACACATGTCGCCTTTGTGTGCTGCTGTTTAATCTCAAGGTTGTTTCTGGCATCTGAAGTCACAAGTTACACCTTGATCAGCACACAGATATGGGA
This sequence comes from Falco naumanni, assembly GCF_017639655.2. NCBI lineage: Eukaryota > Metazoa > Chordata > Aves > Falconiformes > Falconidae > Falco > Falco naumanni. Next base: position 79,127,934 of record NC_054058.1, on the reverse strand, counting down.
TTTGACTAAAGTTTATTACTATTATTAGGGAGTGACTGCAGTCACTGTTTTTACCAGGAGAGCAGCTGCTAGAGAAGCTATCCATTCACAGAGAGCCAGCTAAAAGCAGCATCGCTCTGCTGTTCAATCTGACCTAGTATTCCCAGCCCTTCTCTTGCTTCCTGGCCATTGCCAGGCCAGTCTTTGCTGGTTGTAGGAGCTGGTAGCACTGGCACCAAAACAAGACTTCTCCACGTACTTAAAGACTGTGATTATCAGGGACACAGGGTAATTATTTCAGGTGATCTAAAACATATTATTCAGACAAGTCGGGTAAAAGCAAGCTGTGGAACCGAGACTGAGTATTAGAAATGCTTCTCAGTAGTGACTCTAGAGTTATCTTTTAAGGAAATTGATGCAGCCTTACCCTCCAAAGACATTTAAAATAAGCTAAGATAAACTACTTGAAAAATATTCTACAGGGAACAATCCTATGTGGCTAGGAACTACGCTCAATGGTCTTTTTTCTATCCGTCTAATCATAATATTTCAAAATCCAGGCATACTTACTATTTGAACTAGGAAATATATTAAAGACCCTAAAGACAGATATCTAAGTTAATGGCATAAGGCTTTGAGTTCTGTCACAGAAATGGCAAAGAAACTGGGGAAGTTATGGATGAGAATGGCATGCACAGGGCACCTAGACATGAGCTAACCATACTCGTGGTCTCCTAATCGGAGAACACCTGAAGACTAAAAAACTGACTCATTTTTGCTTTTGGTGATTGTGACCTGTGCTACCCATGTGCCATCCATTTATTGCACTGGAAATATTAAAAGAAGCTTCTGAACTTTTAAGTAACAACATATGAAAAGAGCATGTTCCTTTACTGGCAATCCTAGCGTAGTGTTTACTCTGGATCTTATTAGTATCAGTGGTTTCTCATTCTCGTCCATGATCTACCCTAGAAACTGCTCTCACCAATGTCACAGAACAGAAATTTATACTTTAATGTATGGGAAATATTGATTGCTATAAAGCTTTTTCACTTGTTTGCATAAAACTGTATAAAAGTGATGCTTTCTAATGTGAGTATCATTTCTCAACCATACAATAAGTACTTGTAATTATACATGCATTGCTTGGCTTTACACTTGTAAGATTTTTTTTGCAGTTGCTACAATTTCATCAGCTTATTTAAATATGCCAATACTGTAACACTATTACAACTGATTCTTAGAGCTCTTTAATGCAGCAACTGGCTTCATCCTGAAACAGGCACAATAAATAATTTAATGAACATCAGGAGTCTCACTGAACTTTGTAGAACTCTGTGTGTGTAAAATTATCCTTGAATGTTAATATTTACAGGACTGGAGCTTATTTCTATGCTCTTTCAGATCACTGATTAAGAACCTTTGGACAAATAGAAATATATTGCTAAATGAACTCCTGTATTCCATTGTTCAATGACTCTTTTGTCTTGCAAATTGAACTAGTCTGGTAATGATTGTTTCAATACTCTGTCTCCTGTCCACTGTTCAGGTACTGCCGTTCATAAATGTTCAGTTGGAGAAAAATTGTTCCATTGCATTCACCTTGACTTGGCTAAATGTTAGTCTTGAAAAGATGTTTGAAGTCAGTGAAACATTAACTGAGAGCCATATTTATTCAATGCATTCACTACCAGTGTCATTTGAGCTGTTTATTCTGATTATGAACTTTAAGCCATGATCCAGCCGCAGCACTGCAGCTATGAAATTGAAGCAATTGATTCAGCTTCAGTGGAAGTCCAGAGAACCAATCGTACATCATATTTTTAAGACAAAATGTGGATTATCTTCTCAGTTGGGAAAGGAAGAAAAAAACGGTCCAAACAAATACTTTGTAAGTTAAATCCAGTCCCTGTCATAGGGCAAAGGAAGAGATAAGACCTTTTAAACACCATGGGAGCATGTTAGAAGTGGCTATTTGATCCCTAGCCCTTCAGTGACAAGAAAATATTAGTTGATATGCCAAAGCATAATGGGGGGCTTGGTTTTCTTAGTGTCTCTCCACTCTCCTCCTGATCTGTGGAACCAGCTGATACTCTGACACTAAACCCAAAGATTTATTACTCCTGGTTACTAATAGCACTGAAGAGCACTGAGCTACACAGTTGAATGTGAACTAGGTAAAGCTGGCAGGTTTTTCTTACCTTGAACTGAGGTGCACCAAGTGGATTTTCATTTACATGCTGCTTTGCTGCATAATTATTGTCCCTGTAATGGTGTTAATGGCTGCTGGACGATAAAGGTGTTCAAACACTTCATGTTGTGGAGGAGGGTTGGGGAGTTTTTCAGTCTTTCCTTCTCCCCAGCTAGCCTAATAAATCCGTAGAAGCACCTTCTAGGTTATATTCTGGGTCTTCTTGATAGAAATATTGCTACCTATCACACAGCTGCCTTCTTGCTGTGTGGTAGTAAGACATGTAGAAAACAAAAGATTATAAAAGTCCTTTTCGTGATAGCACCTGGGAATTTTATCATCTTGAGATACTTACTGAATTCACAATTTTTTCCAAGATTTGGATCATAGTTGTCCTCTATCAAGAACGACTGGCTAAGGCTTTTTGTGGTCACCCATTCCGTTCTCCTCTCCAGGGGTAGTATCTGTGTCTTAGTCTCACCTGACTGCCATCTATCTATCTACGGTCTCTGTAAGGCATCTGTCACCTTCTTGCATACGTGCCTCAGCATACTGCAGTCAGCCTCTAGGAAATTACTTGCTTCTGACATGCCAGTAGGGCACTGCTTCATCTCTGTTTTTATCATGTGAGTTCCAGGGAAAGACCAGATGGCACATAGGCTAAGGTCTTTTTCCTATCAGATGTAGCCAAAATAGACACAACCTGAGAGAGATGCAAGACCTGTGGGTGGTACTTGCTTTTCTCCTCTTCCATCTTTCAAAACGGTGGGAGAAAGAAGCAAGAGAACAGAGGGGCCCTACCCCCAACTCTTTTCTACAACACCATTTTGATATTTGATCATGTCCCTTCCAGACAACATAGCAAGCTGACAAACGTATCCTCTGACCTCAGGCCAAGCCTCAGGAAACAACTCCTGACTCACCTTTTCCTGTTTTTCAACATCTTGGCCCTAGAGAAAAGCACCCCAACAGTAAGGTCCTGCATTACTAATTCACAGTGGAGCTGTCAATAGATCAAACCCTGTCCAGGGGAATCTTTCCTAAATAAATCCTCTGTTTCTGAAGTAGGTAGCCCGTTCTGCTGAAGGACTCAACACAGTTTTCTGACCAATCTGCATATAAAAACAGCTGTGTAACAAGACTTCTGAACTGTCTTCTTTTCATCATTGTTATGTGGATATCATAATAAGGTACAACACTCATGACAGAGCTATAAAAGGACCTGAAAAAAGTTGCAGTCTTCCTGTTCATAATCGCTGTAGCTTCATATGAGGTACAACTGATGCATTATGCACAGGTTTTTCTGCAGTCTTCATACCTATAGTCATGAGCCTTGGGGATAGATAGGGCTATATTAAAGGTTTGAGCGTGGCACCAAATTGGTTTTGGGCTCCTGGTTCAGACTGTACGGCAGTAAAATCTTCAAATGGACAGATATACCGCTCTATTTTTTAAAAACGTGTACGAATGTTTTACCATTAAAACTCAAGGTCTTTTTTAATGAGCTAGAAAATAAAGACTAATTTCTTGGGACTCTGTTTGCTTTGAGGCTATGATTATTCTCATCCCAAACCAAGCCAATGCATTTTGTTCTGTGCCACCTATGTCCCTGCTTCAATCATAAACTAAGACTGAAAAATGAAAATATTAGTAATTGGAAAATATAATCCCCTGGATAGCACCAATCCAATAATCTTAATAAAAATTGGTTTATTACAAACATTGCCTGAACCCTATTGGGAATTATCATTTCAGAAAAACCACTCAAATTCCCTTACAGCTTCTCTCTTGATCAATTGTCCCCCTTGATATGATTAATCATCATACTATATACTGCTTATTTGGAGCATCTTTTTCCACTTTGCTTTCCAAACTTCCTTTCCAGTTTCTCCTTGTTTAGGAGCTACTGACAATCCTTAGTTGTCCTTTTGCGTGCCTGCTTTTTCTCTTCTCCTGGTGTCGGCCCCTTTTCTTAGATGAGATGACCAAAACAAAGGGGTATTTCCCCAAGATGGGGAAATACCACAGATTAATGTTACTGTCCTCCTCAGATTGCAAACATTTCAGTAGAGGTTCTTTGTGGCTCTATTTTCATGCAAAAAGACTGGCTCTCCTGATCATTCAGTCCTCTGTTCACAGCGTAGTTTTGAAATGGTAGCTGCAGTGCAAGCCCCCATTGCTACACCAGTGTGCAAATATCCTCACCTACCACTCTAATGACGAACAGGGTCACTCTGTCTCCCTGCCTCTATCCTCTACGTCTTGACTAGCAACAAGGGAGCTAATTAGTGTCAGTCCTGTTTGTTTGGTGACACCTATTTACTAAGAACTAGATTGAGCCTTTTTCTAATACCACTGGTAGGTGAAGGTCATATAAGAAAATCAATCTTGCCTAGATTTGTAATAAGGGCTCTGATTTTACGTACAGCTTCATTCTAATCGCATAACTTGTAATGCCGTAATATTTTTAAATATTATTCAGTAATTTCTACTTAATGTTCACACAGCTATTCATTTATGGCTGTTGGTTTTATTTGCAGTTTTTGCATTAATTTCTGAGTCTTTTCCTGTGTGGTCTCAATCAGTTGGATTCTAACGATGTGATTTCAGTTGTTGTTTTCTGCATTGTTTAAAACACATTATTTTTCTATTGTGCTTCTATTTTTCAAACACCTCCTGAAAAAATTCAACATATAAACAGAACGATACTGCCACACATGATGGCAATAGCAACCTTGTAGTTCAGGCACACATAACATCACATCTCCACAAGGAGAGATCATTTGGAGCTGAAGAGCTCTTCAGCAGGAACTGGCCGTGTTTTCAGAAAGCCACCTGGCAAGCAGAAATTCAGGTGTGTGCGTTAGGAGCCCAGGAGTGAGGAAGGGTGGTGCTTGCTGAGCTCCACTCACCTTCTGCTTTGTTGTCAGCACAGACAGCAGCGCAAAGAGCTCCTGCCACCCTTTGCAGTCTTGGTCTGCCTGTAACGGGTTTGGTTTCTGATGGATTGAAGCTCTAGTCACCAGGACTCTCGCTCGAGTTTTCGTAGGAGGCAGCTATTTCAGCCGGAGGACACAGCCAGCTGCCCAGGCCCCAGCCCAGCCCCTGCCCCAGCTCTGCCCCCCCACCCCCCCCACCCCCCACCTCCCTGAACTTCAGCCTGGCAGCATCAGTTTCCAGCGCAGCTGTGATGCCCCTGCTAGCATTAAGATCAGCTTTTCTTAACAGTGTATAAAAGCTTGAAAATGACTTAGAGCATTTCCCTGAAAGGTGATACAGCTGAGTACTTAGTTTCCTCACAACTTTCTTTCAGAGCCACTTTACTGCTTCCCACCCTCCCACCCCCCATCCCTAATGGATTTGGTACTTCAGAGCTCACACATGCTGCAGCGTTGACACCGACTGCCTTTCACTGGTTGCAAGCAACCTTTGCTCTGCTGCTCAATTTGTCCTCTCCTCCAAACCCTGGGCAGACTTTCTGCAGTTCTGATTTTACGTGCCCAGCTCCTCTGCCTCCTTTGCCAGTCATAATTCTGTACCCAGTTGTTTAGTGCTCTCCCTAGGGTCTAATATTTGAATTTTATTTCATTGGGTTTTATCCCTATGTCCTCTCTTAAAAGAGCAGAGGGTCATTTAATTTTGTCGTGCAGTAATGTCCCTTTTCTTGTATTTTCTTCGTATCTGCCATAGTCTGTTGGAACACGTCTTCTTATAGGACAAACATCATTTTAATGCAACCTAATATTCACATGCTGCAAATCTGGTTTGAAAGATTGAAATTGTTTACCAATCATAAAGAAATCTTATTCTGTATTTAGATGGTTCCTAAGAGAAAAATGTATGCCCTTAATTTCTAGCAAATTCTTATCAATACCTTTGTATACAAATTGCTATAAAGATAAGCTATTCTTATCTAATTGTTTCTAGGAGCCTAAGACTGTCTCAGCAGGAGTTGCTGAGGGATGAAACTTCTAATGATGATTTAAAGCAGTGAAGTGTGTAGGCTGAAACTGAAATAATTATTGCTGTAACCCTCTAAGCACTCTAAGTTCCTCAAGAGAAAATACTTTGTTCAGAACAGACCCTGAACAACAAAATGCTAAAAAAGTAAAATAATAAAAAAAACCAACCCAACCCTTGGAGCAGGATGATAATTTAGAACTAGAATCAGTATAATGTGAGGGTGTTCTCAACAACTGTTCACAAATGCATCAGACATCACAATTAAAAAGGAATAATAATTATGGCCCCGTTCTAAAGTATGTAATATTCTATTCCATTCAATAAGCCATGAACACTTTAAAACCATCAGTGTAATCCACAAACCTATATTTACAACATTAAACTGGATGTTCTGCCTTTTCAATAACTGTCATCTCATCTCTATTATTTTCACCTCAGACTCTAATTGTTTCTTTTATAGGAGCTAACCTACCAGTGTCCTTGGCAGTACAGTTTATGGCTCATGCATTTACAGTAATTGTTTGGGCAATTTGCCACAGAGTATAAAAATCTTCACATCACAATCAGTTTTTATAATAAACAGCATTAGTTGTGAAAAATAGGACTGATGCATGATTCTTATGGTAGATAAAGGGCACTGAAGATGCCCTTTAGAAAAAGAAAGGGAAATGCTCAAGCCTTGAACTGCTTGAGAAAAATACTGATGTCACAGTAGAGCTAATTAATTTGATGGTACAAACAAGAGGGGGAAAGGGCCTTGCATTCATTAGTGTCAATTCCAAATGAGAGCATACCGTTCATAAAAATAATATTCTGCCTTCGTTTAGACAAAATATGCAGGTAAACAAATCAGAAATAAGCACCGGTTCCTGCCAGAAGAATGATTTTGCTCCTTAGCATTACCAGGGCTCTTTCTCTCCTTTAGGCAGAGGAAGCTCCAAGCCTGGTGGGCACACCTTGCAGGTGGACCTCTGGGCAAGGCCAGATCCTGGCTGGCTCCAGCCACTGCTGGGCACTGGAGCTTCTGTGCACGGTACCGGTCTGCTCCTGGGAAGCTGAGCATGCACTTAATGGCTTCTCTCCACCACACTTAGGTGGTTGTGCTTAAAGATGTCCCACCACATGCGGCTCTGCTGCAGATGTTTTGTGGCCTCTCGATTTTCACGCGCCTAAAAATAAAATGGTCAAGCATTGCTTGGTGGGGAGGCTGTTTGACACGGCTCCAGCAGGCTCAGTCTGCCATGTTAGAAATACTCCAGAAGAGAAATAAGGTATGGCAGTGCATGGGCAGGTAACCCTCAGCCTCCCTGCCATCTCCACGGCACCTCACGGACCCTGGCTTGTGCAGAGGCGCAGTGTGCACAAAGGTGGCTTCAAGCCAAGGTTGTACCTCTCTGGCTTGAGCTGGGCTGTGAATTCTCTGGCTGCCCCGGGGTTTGAGTCCAAGAACCATGTGTGATAAGAAATCGTGAAATGGTTGTATTATAAGACTGTAACTTCAACAGTTTGTAACATGGGCATCAGTTTAAATCAGTAGGAGGTTTGTTCCTATAGTGAGTTTTCACCTGAGACTTATGAGGCAAGGAATGAGTTTATCTTTACTCATTAAGAATTTAGTTCATATATTCAGTGAGGAAGATAGAATAGAATTAAATATGGAGACACCATCACAAGGAAGTCAAGGTCTACACTTCGGACATCCACACCAGGATCCTTGGCAGCTCCTGAACCCCCTTTGTGAGTTGTCATACAAAGAGACATGTCAGGACATGATTTGGATCTAGATGCCAGATGGTGGTGAGATGTGTCTTTAGTGGTAGCATCACCATAATAATGAGACCAGAATCAAGATTATGTTTTTAACTTTTTTTTATATATAGTACTAGGGCTTTTCCCCTTCTTCCATTTTTTTCTTTCCATGAATTGGTTTTGCTAATATTTTCTTCTGGTGTTTTTTTTGTTGTTGTTGTTTTTTGTTTTTTGTTTTTTGTTTTTTTTTTTTTTTTTTTTTTAAGGCCAATATAAATGAAGCAATATTTTAAATGTAATTTTCCAGTAACCTAAATGTTATGGGGGATTATGTTATTAAAAAAAAATAATGATTGAATTCTTACTCTACTGAGTCTTACAAACAATATGATAGAACTTTAAAGCTCTGTTTAGAACTTCACACATACACAGTCTTTCCTAATGCTTTCCAAAATGCCTTCTCCATTATAAATTTATTTTTGTTGCATGTTTGTGGGTTTTGAATGACATTGCATATAATGCTACTAAAGTTCAGAATTACATGTGGAAAATCCTTTATTTAGCTTCTCATCAATGTGCTTTTAACCCAACTCCTCCAAACCTTTTATAGGCTTTCTACTTCCGATGTGCCCATGAAATTTTTAAAATAATTATTGTTGTTGCTTGGGTGTTGTTTGTTTTTTTTTTAAATAAATGCAGCTGTTTCCTTCTCTACTTCCTTTTGACATGAAGTGTGCTGCTAATGATACAAAAGTACAAACCAAACTGCCAGCCCTTCCCTCTCCACAGCTCTGTGGAATTACAGTTCTGTGCTGGATGCTCCAGTGACATCTCAAACCTGAGCACTTATCGGCACTAATTTACTTTTTGCTCTTCTGCTTCTCAGTAAAACATTGCTGACATATTTAACTACTTCTTTTCAAGGATCTTGTATGTTTACATCCCACTGGCACCATTGTTCTGCAAGGCTGGATATTTTCAACACTGGATCTAAAAGCTCTAGTTGCATCAAAGGTTGCTGCTGTATTGGGCTCCTCTTAGGTTTAAAAATCTGACCTGAAATCAAAATAGAATTAGTGTTTGGTTAGCAACTTCAGTCTTGCCAGCTCCTTTCATAAGGACATTTTAGCTTCATCTCAACTTCAGTGTAGAAGAGGATTTTCTTGATTTTGAATCCACCTTAAAGTAAAAAACAGAAACATGAAAGATTCTGTGACACCCTAAGCCTATTGGGACTTTTAAATAAAATTTTACTGACTTTTTCCCCCATTACATGTTTTTAACTAAATATTTTAGACTTATATTTTTTAAATACCCTAATGTCCCCATACCTCCCTAAATTTAACACTAAATAATATATTCCCGCATTTTCTTTTAAAAATTAGATTGCATAAAAATGTTCAGACTGCATTAATTTCCAGAGTTTTACAGGTACATTTTCATCTTTCCATACTCCAACAATTGTATCCTTTTCCCACATTCTGTAAAATAAATATCTTGTGATTTAGGTATTAAGATCTAGCATAAGTAGATATGACACAGAGCAATGTGACCAAGTGTGGCGTGTCGTACAAATATACAGGCACAACTTTTGGCAAATATTGGTGTGTGAATTAAAACCGGGACAAGCTATAACAACCTCACTCGTCTCGAAGAGACGAGTACCCTTGGCTGTAGTCCCAAACCTGTTTCAGAGCAGACCAAAGGCACCTGCTGTTCCACGGGGAAATGGGTGCTCCTGGAAGCATAACTCTCAGGGCACAGAGCTGCGTGGGAGCATTTGAAATGGGGCTGGACTGCGACTACGGGACCATGAAGCCTTATCCCTTTGGGAAATGTGTTGCATAATCCCGTTCACAAAAATCTTTCCATGTTTTCATACCATGACTTCCTCAGTTTCTTGGGCCTGCTACTTGCACTGAAAAATTACAGAATATACTTCTGTAATGCTTACAGATCTTTTAAGTTTCCACAACAAATGGTGCTGTGAAATCTTTCTATTAATACACTATCAGAGTCCTACTGCTTGATGTCTTTTCTGCCTTTTCAGTATTTACACCTTTGCTATATTAATAGAGGGCATTTATTTCTCCTCTCAGACTGTTTTTTGCTAGTCTGAAAATAGAAATACTAAATTTATCTGCTTGGTTAATATAGATTTTTCATCCTGCCAATCTCCTTGTAGTCTTCTTTTGCAGCTGTTCCAGTTTGAATTAATCTTTCTTGAACATCATATACAAATGTTCCAGAGGAGTTCTTACTAGTACCTGGTGCTGTGACATGAATATTTCGTGGAAATCTTTTGTTACTGGGAATACCTTCTCCGACACATTACTGCAGACTGTTTGCCTTGTTGCCACAGCCATCTCACCCTGTTGGCTTGGAAATATTTCATTCCAAAAACAAATCAATTTTTTATTGTTCACCTATTTCTTCCAATTTCTGAGCCCTCATTTTGTGACAGAAACTCTTTCTAATCCCTAAATGTATAAGCTGGCACTTTATAAATTTGAATTTCATCCCTTATCTATTATTCTGATCCTCCAGGCCACCCATTTCTTTCAATCCTCCTCTGCATCAGTGATGTCTCCCAACTTCCTATCTGCCATGGATTTAATTTAACTTTGACTTTTTGTGCGTTGGTCTGTAATAACATGACTGAGTAAGTCTGATTACACGACCGGTCCTCTCCAATCCTCTGGTGACGTCTGCCAGCCCTGCACAGCCCAGCTCGTGGGACCCTGCTTGGCACAAAGCCCCTCTTCCACCGCCCAGCTCTTGTACTCATCTCCCTCTTCTCCAGTTTAATTAATAAATTTCCCATGTGGCCGCACAAAAAATTCTTTAATGAAGTCCAGATAGATTAGATAACCGATTTTTAGACATGGGAAATATAGTAATCTTATCAAAGACAGATATTACCAGGTGAGCCTGGCATTTATATACCATTTTCCTTTTATCTGTATTTATTCTCTCATTTAAGTTTTATTCTAAATTTATCATGAAAACTTTTTGAAGACACCTGGGCCTGTAGTTGCCCTGACACTATTTCTCCTCTTTTTCCTCAATATAGCCACTACTTTTCCTACTCTTCTGATAGTGTTACAGTAGTATCAAGACCAGTCTGATAGATTTGAATAGCAAAGATTTAAAACTAATGTGTGATTTCTTCTGTTGGGTCTCTCAGTACTTTGTGTTGGAAATCATCTGCTCCTCTTAACTGGAGCATATTTAAACACCAAGTTCCACTCCCAGGCTGCATGAAATGATATAATTATCTAAATCTCTGTTCCTCTAAGTTACACCCTGTAAGACCTCTGATCCTATAAGGTTCTGCACCATTACTGGCACTGTGGTAGAAAAGTTTAGAAGTCTTTTGATTGTGGGTTTATAGATTATCTGAAATCTTGATCAAACCTCACTTCTAAAAAAAAATTCCTATTTACCTCAAAAAGACTAATTCCAAAGCCTTGACATGTCTTCCTTTATCTGAACCCTTTCTGAAGTGAAAGAAATATTGTTTATTGGCTAATTATTTTTTTTCTCTCATCACTTGTACACTGTTTATCTACTTCTCACATCTTTTGGATTCAAAGTTTAACATTTTTTCTCTGGGATGCCAATTCCACATAACTTTGGGACTTCTGAACTCCTTCCCATAATGCCCATCAAATTTTCAGTCCTCTCAGTCCTACTAACCAGTCCTTAAACTTCCCATTTGTTCTCGCTAAATGCCAAATTATAGTGATAACCTGTTTTCACTCCCAATTTCTTTCTATCACTCAGTCCAAGGGAACGATAATGCCATCAAGATTGAATCATGTGAGCATATGGGTTTTATTGGTTTGTATGGATTTTTTTTTAAGCTGGTAGGAATTCTTAAGTTCCTGATGTACTTTACAAAGATGTGTCTCATTCACCTGAAGGAGAAAATGCAGCTGAGCTTCTGCAGCTATACAGGTACTTATGCTGGAGGGGAACTGCATCAGCTGATATGGATTTTCCCAGCTCACAATGTGGTCAGAACACCTGGATCACTTAAAAATAAATGTTTTTAAACAGAACACAAATTTTATGTCTATCACTAAAAAATGTAGGCACATTTAGACCACCCTCCATAATGCAGTGAGATAATTAGTTTATAAAACAAAAACTTAATTGATATTATAATTTAAAAATCTGCTCATGGAATTCTGAGAGTGAGCTAAGGACTTTTCAGAGAAAACCGATCAATCAAAAAACTTACTAACTAGACAAACACCTTGTAAGTGCCACTGCTCAATGAAAGAGCTAAATTTTATTGGCTTTTGGGAAGCATTTCACTCTTTGGAGTCTACTTACATGTTTGAGATTGCTCTGTAGTTTTATGCACCTGTGTAGGTAGTCTCAGCATCTTCATATCACTTCTTAGATTGAAGTAGTGCTGTTAAATGGCTGTTATGTTCCTTGTGACCCTCAAAGACTGCAGTATCAACATGCTCAATTTAGGTTAATTCTAGATTTCCCACCAGAATAATTATATGATGACAGATATTTCTGATGTAGAAGTAAAATAAGGAAAATAGCTGTTACACTGACTTTCCCTGTACTCAGGTATTTGCAGGACAGTGTGCACAAATAATGGGCTATAAACCAGCAACCTTTACAAAATTCAGTGCAACATGCAAGAAGTTATGTGACAAGCCCTGCAGTGTGGATCCAGGCTGTGAGGCTGTATTATCATCGCTATTCATTACCTACGTTGCAGCTGTGAAAAGAAACTTATGAACCAGGACTCCAGATACTACTAGAACAAGAGTTAAGGACAAATTCAATTCTAATCACAAAACCCATAAAACTGAGGGGCTCAGGTCGCACACCGCGTGTTACAGCCCCAGCCACTAAAACTCAATAGCTGTGTTCCAGCTGGAATTTAGAGTTGCAAAGTGAGATTCACTCAGCTGTTTCCAGTTGTCTAAAACTTACGGTTCCAGCCTAAGGCAGTCACTGTAGGTTCCCGTTATGGTCAGTCTCTTCCAGAGGCAGAGAAGGATGCATCACACCACCTCACTTATGATGTCTGTGACAGTGGGAACAACTCTCCCTTTGGAAGTGTTAATCTCTTATTGCTGATGATAGGGGTGATGTACATGTGAGCACGGATGCTTAGAAAACTAAGGCTAGACAAGGTAAACTCCATCTTGGCACACACCCATAAGCATCCAGCTTAAAACAGCTTTTATACCTGCTTATTTTTATATATAATATATATATATTTATATATATTTTTATACCTGTTTAAAGGTTCAGAAAACACATAATTCTCCTTAGCATCCTTAATCAAAGACTGTATCTGTATTTTACACTGAAAAGCTGTAATCAAACCCAAACATTTTCACTGGATAGGGAATGCAGGGTACAGGGGATGGAATCCAGTTTCTATTTTCTCCAAGGAATGAAGAGTAAAGAATAAGGGTCTTGCTTGAACATCCAACTTCAAGAACAGCAGGCAAATCTGCCCTCCAGTTTCTCCCTTAAATGGTCTGCATCCTGGTAATCAGGGTATTTTTCAGATGTGTGTGCAGTGAGGTTTTTAATCACATCAGGGCATGATAGAAGCTGAACGTGCCACTGCATCTTGGATGCGAGCTCTGACTGCCAGTAGACTATTATGGGCATCAACATCTCCCCTTCTTCTGGGAATGCTTCTTGAAAGAGAAAAACATGTCAGACTCCGTTCCTTCCTGAGAGTTGCATCTATATGGCTAAATGATACAGGTAGCCAGCTACATTCAAAGAAAAGCTTTGAGACATTCTTTTTTTTCCCACTGGATAGCAGTTGAAGGTTTCCTCCTGTGCCCGTGTGGCTTTGGGATTGTTATTTTGGGGTGAGTGACTCAGCTCATGCGTTATACATGTCTTGGCTCCTAATCTGGGACTTTTGCAGACACCCTATTAACACCTTTAATGCATCTGTCTCATGGTTACGCCCCAACCCACACAGTGTCTAGGCTTATGGAAACAGGTAGGTGAAAAAGATGTGAGAAAGCAGAAGAAAACTGGGAACTAGATGTAACATGCATTTGAACAGTAAAGAAAAAATAATAATAATGATGTATAAATAATAAGCAGTAATGATTTACCTTAAAATCCCCAACAGATCTACCAAAAACAAGGGCCTGGCTCTGCCAACCGTTTGAGGATGAAATGCAGATTGTAGCAACTGCTGGCAGGGGAAAGTACAACTCGGTGTGAGTAGGAGAGTGAGAAACGTTTGGAGGCTATGCATGTACCAGAATTGAAGAGCGACATGTCATTCATATGGATAGCAAGAATATTCAGCGTTATTGCAATTAATGGTGAAAAAGAACTGTTGAGAGAGCATTAAATCTTGTGCTTCAAGGACAGCTTCTAACAACAGAAGGCCAAGAGGAAATTTAATAGGGCAGTGCAAATTACACTAAGTATTTTCCTACAAGAACTTTACATCTTCCCCTGAAGTATTTGATGGTGGCCAGTGTCAGATATCAGAAGCCAGATGGGCAGGATCTTCTGTCCGCTTTAGTCTGGCAATCCCTATAAAGGCTCAGTTTTACAAAAGTTGGTGACAGTTGATGTCTAGGTTCTTTTAACAGAGTATAAATTTAGCATCCTCCTTCTGAATTAAGCATTTAGGTGGTAGAGTTAATGTTATATCAATTCAAATGAAAGACGCTAGGAGAAAATAGAAGGGGAAAAGATTAATATTTGAAAATTAGAAAGTAATTTTCAGTAACAGAGGTGGACGGCTGGTTGAAAAACGCATAAATTAAGACCTACAGAAATAAAATTGCTCCTCATAGAGAAGTCATTAGAAGTAATATAATAATTTTCATTTTACATAAGTGACATTCTTTTTACATTTTTCCCCCTTTTCCACTAAAGGTTACATGCCTATAAGCACGCAGTTGAAACTGCTATCACTTTGCATTGACATTGATGAGGACTGCGGGCACTCAGCATCTCTCTGTAGGTGTTTGTCTTGTTGGACCTGGCCTTTGTTTTCACAGCCAGCAAAGCCACAGCAAAATTTGCACTGGCTGCAGGGAAGCAGAATTCATTCCTGCCGACCAGGCATAGCTTAGCAACAGGATTTATACTGTATACATGCAGGGAGAATCTTTTGATTTATTTCAGGTAACAAAGATGTCTTTTTTTCCAGCGATCTCTGTATACTTACAAATATTTGAAAAATACAAGCAAGAGAGAGGCCCAGTCTCCTGAACACATATATCCTTCCAGACCCTTGCCTGACCCCAAAGTTACGCTCTCCTGTCACTGACCCATCTAATCACCTTTGTGCTGCTTTCTCAGAAAAGGCCTGGGAAAACCCATCAGCTTTGCAATGTAATCTGAAGGTCAACACATTTTCATTTTCTTGGCCAATTCTTTCTTTGACCAAGACTTAATATCAGGTCACTCAAAACCCCCTACATTTTATAAAGCTGTTATTTTCAGAATTTCAGACAGCTTTCAGCATTTTGTGTAATTAACTAGCGGCCTTTATATCTCAGTCTAAGAGGAATTACAACAATAATTTTTGCAGAATAACACAGGAAGTTCCTTTTGTTTAACAGCAAAGAAGAAATATTGGCAACGTCTGATGATGATACATGGAATTATTCAAGGACTTCAGGTACAATACCCAGTTTAATTAGTTCTTCCTTACTGCACTTGTTAATTAAAAAAATAGTGTAACAAACAACCTCATGGTAATTATTCAAGTGTGTTTTTGTTAACTCTTCAGACATAAACATCCCAGAGATTGTTTATTCACAAGCAGAAGACAAAGACACCAAACCAGCTAATGAAAATATAAAAGATAGAAATGCAGAATACAACCAGAGTGATCACGAAGATGATGAAAAAGAATTAGAGTTGCTGGTAAGTGTTATACAATTATATCTACAGTATTAAATGATTTGAATCCATTTACGCTTCAAAGCTGGTGAAATGCCCCCTTTTAACAGAGCTGACTGATGTACTAATTTACAAATGTAAAGCCTTGGTCTGTACTTTCATTGAATCTCTAACTGATTCAACAATAGAAGGTGCTTTGATTTCAGTATAGTGCATCAACTTTTTCTGGTCTTAAATTAATGACTTCTCCCTTTTACTTCTTTATCAGAGGTTCTAAATGACAGTTCGAAGGAATCGGAAGAGCAGCATTTCAAAAATCTCCCCTCCTAGTTTCTAGGATGGGAATAGTCTTAAATAAATGCTTTATATTTAGTATAATTCTTATATTTATGGTAGTGTTTGCTGTTGGTTTTTTTCAAAGGATAACTATGTAACATGAGACATGAGCAAAATAAATATAGATATATTTATAATAGCAGATTTTTCTATATCAGTATTTGACATTACATTTTTTTGTAATAAATTTCACACTCAGTGAACATTCAATCTATTTGGATTTGTGTATGTGTGGTTTGGCTTGCATTTTTCAGTATGAAAGAAAAAATGGCAATAAATGAGACACGTACAGCAATCTATTATTCTCAGTGTCTGTTCTCAGCTCATATCATTTGGGTGCATAGATTCATAATCATAGATTATAATAGCTATCACCTGTGAAAATGTGAATGCTGAATCAGACAGGAGAGGAAGATGAGAACCATTCTTTTTTTCTTCTTTCTTTCTTACTGATAGAGAGAATAAATTCCTGTTATTTGAATATAATTTTTTCTGGTCTTTTACCTAAAAAAAGTTGAAAATTGTTGCCTATTGTGGGACCTTTCATTGCCTGGAAGTTAATGTCTCCTTTTTTTATTATCTTTTTTTGGTGTGGTGAAACATAAAAAGGAGGACCTTTAAAATCCCTTGTTGTTCTTGGTCCACCCTGTTACAAAAAGCAGGATCAAATATAACCGTTTGTTTATCAATTGCCAGGATTGTCCATACAATAAATGAAGGGAGAGCTATAATTTACATGTTAATTTGCGCTATGCACTCTTTAATGAATTAAACAATGAAGGTTTATAATAGATGGAAATAAAACCAAATCTTTGAAACGCACAGGCATTGGCTCACAAGACAGCTGTGCAGTTGACAAGTAACATGAGCCTTATGTGAGAAGAAGGGGAAATCGTTAAGATTTGCATATAATTATTGAGATCATGCAAATGTCAGTTATGAAGAGGGGAAAAAAACACAGGCATCTCACTGTTAAATCCTGACAGTTGGCATCACCGAAGAACTCAAATACACTTGAGCACTGGTTGGCAGAGGGTCATTAAAACAGAATTTGCAGAGACATTAGCTCCCTCACTTTTCTTTGAGTGACGTTTTACTATTAATAGTTTGCAGAGGCTTTGCAGAAAACATATTAATAAGAGAAACTGTAATGGGGGTATCTACAGCAAGTGCAAATGCATAAAGGGGTGCCCAAGAAGCTAGCCTCTAATTGATCAGCTAGTGCTATCAGTGTGACTGTGCTAAAGTGAGAAGAGAGTGCAATGACAAGCAGGCATAGCTGAATAATACAATATGATATTTGGGAGCTTGGAGGGAGAGTGATCAGTTTCTGGCCTTTTTACTTTGCTGATCTCATTTCCAACTCATGTCTTACCAGATTGTCTAAAAACAGTCTGGTTTGAAGCCTGTAAAAGGGTCCCTGAGAGAAATGAGGCACAGATAATCCTTACAGTATTTGTCAGTGTGAAATGTGTCTTTGTTTTACCGGACAATATTGTACATCACCTGGCTTTGATGTACTGTATCAGTGCCCTCATTTAAGTCCCAATCCTCCCCCCTTGCCCCATACCTCCCTTTCTCCGAACCTAGAATGGAATGTATAGAGAATGAATTAGCCTCCCTTTAAGGGAATATTCTCTTCAGATTTAATTTGTATAAAATACACTAGCAGCTTACTGAACTCATGAATAAAAAGAGAAGGTTCTGAATGCTATTTTATTTCCTGCTCCTTTCAGCACCACCATAAAGCTCATTACCTATGTTGAAAAATACATACAGTGCAAATTTTGCAAATGGTTTGGTAAACATCTCCATAAAAGCTTTGCTACTGAAAACAAAACTTTCCATAAGGAAATCTTGCCTCCTTCATTTGGCATATTTTTGCAAAGCACTTTTTGATCATTCTTTTCTGTTCTATTGTTTCAGCTAAATCAGCATTTCACAGGAGCTAGAGGTACCTCTTCCAGAGATGAAAGGAATTTATACACAACAGAACCAGTTAATTTTGCAAGTGAAACTGAAAGATTGGAGAAAAAGCTAACCTGTACGGAAAGAAGCAGTGACTTGCACCCTGTGTCTATCAGTTCCTCATCTGAAAACACTTCACAAGAGATAGGAGGAGAATTAAAAGATAAAGTTAAATATTCCCTGAGGGATTATAATAGTCAGCCATCAGGGAAGGAAGTCGCTACTAGCTTGGTAAACAGTGGTGAGCGATCTTTGAAACATACTGGTATTAGTGAAAGCCTTTTATCGGCAAAATATTTTCCTGGGACAAAGCAGAATGAGGCTATCGATATTACGGCTACTGTCTCAAGCCGAGAAGGAGAGATCCACACAGATATTTCAAAAGGTGAAACAGATAATGCCTCAGGAAGTGAGATGATGGAGAGGTTATTCATCAGTGAGGATGCTTCGGATACCTCAAAAGGGGCCTGTGAAACGAGACCAGAAAGCATTTCTCCAGAGCATGATGAATCCATGCAATTAAATGCATGCATAGCAGGGACACTGGATGGCAATGCTAATCCAGCTCCGGAGCATCAGGCACCGCAAATGTCTCACCAAACTTTGGATTCATTGTTGTCAGACGCTGACAAAAATGAAGGAAAAATCAAGATGATTGAAAGCAAAGTTAGGGTACATTTAAGAGGAGATGTATATGCTGACACTTTTGCACATGCTGATGTCTCAATAGATTCCACAACAAGCCAATATACACAAGAAAAAGGAGTTGGTGAAATGCCGGGAAAGAACTACAACGCTGATACAGGGAACGAGAAGAAAGTCATCGAAGTAGCAGACTTAGCACTAATCGGTGAGGAGGAAGCACCCAAGCCTTTCAAGTCACACAGAAAGCGTGCTGCAAATGCGCTGACTGCGGCGCCCCCATCATCCGAAGACAGCAAACAGGCACCCAAGGCTGCGCTGGCACCCTCCCCGGGGGATGAAAGGGGAGCTGAAGACACGCGGGGACACAGAGGATTCCTGAGGTTAAAAGACAGAGGAAAGTCAGACACCACCACCAGAGGAACACTGATGGAAAAGGAGAGCCAAGCCAACCCTGTGGAGCAGAGGTGGCAAGAGACAGGTGATGAGGCTTGGTGGGGAGCAAGGGGGGACATGGGGCCTCGGAGTGCAGCTTCCACAGAGGAGCTGTTTACCTGCCAGCAGGCAGAGAGTTGTAAAAAGCCTTCTGTCTCCAAGCAGGGTATTACGGAGGAAGCAAAGGCAGGTACAGCTTATATAATTAAAACAACATCAGAAAGTGCTCCAGAAAAAATGTCTGCCAGTGAAAAAGCAGTAATTGCTAAGCTACCTCAAGAGACTGCACTAAGTGACAGGCCCACAGAGGAAAAGGAAACAGCGTTTGATACACATGAAGGGAGAAATGATGGTTCACATTATGCTCTTTGTCAACTCAACACAGTGGGTGTATTATATGACACTGAATTTGAAAAGGAATCAGGTTTAGGTATTTATAATGCATGCGTACATGAAACTCTGATAGGAGAAACGGTGTCTCTGTGCAATAGCAGGGAAGAATGTGCCAAAGAACAACCAGATGCTGGCAATATTCTACCTGTAGGAGAAGCAGTAAAGGCTTCTGCTACGGGAGAGAAAGAAGGTTTGCAGCAAGGTTTATATTCAGAAGTATCTAAATGTCCCCAGAGCACCCAGAAGCATCTATACAGCAAGGAAGCCGCAGAGCTGTATAGGGAAGAAAGCCACGTTGGTACACTTTCCTATATACATGCTAAAGCTGAAACAAAAATGCCACCTTCTGGTACAAATACTGTGCCCAGTTACCATTATAAAAGCTCTTCACTGGCATCTTCTGAAGGGTCCATAGTGGCAGGAGATATGGAGCACCTGTATAGACACTTTGAATTCAAAGTCATTGATAAGGTGTATGCTGAGTCAGGGTATGCTTTAAATCTACCAAATGAAATGACATGTACTAATAAAATCCTCTCTCCTGAAGCTGAAGAAAAAGAAGTA